>NW_026088668.1:0-16819 GCF_022605725.1 Anthonomus grandis grandis | reverse complement strand
ACACATCTCGTGAGAGTGTTTAAATTCTACTCAAAGTCAGATATCAAAAAACAAAAATTTTTTGACAGGCGTAGTCGGCGGCCATATTGGACTTGTAGCTGTTTAAAATTTGCCGACAGATGGCGTAATTAACGTGTTGTTTAGAAATCGTTATAGTTACGTGAAAGATCACCGTGGCCTGGAGCGCCCTCTGTGGGATTTAAAAAAAAAAAAAATTCTTCCAGGCTCTCGGATCGCGTTCTACAAGAATGGTTCCTATCAATTTTTGTGTAGAGTCAACTGGTTTTGAGAAATTTGGACCTTAAGATTTTTCCACTGCATACTGCCTGTGATTAGACAATTCTTTAAATATCTCAGTTACTATTGGACAAATGGTAAAAAGTGTAGAGGCAAAAATTGTAGAATGGATCGCGTTCTACAAGAATGGTTCCTATCAATTTTTGTGTAGAGTCAACTGTTTTTGAGAAACTTGGATCTTAAGATTTTTCCACGGTCTACTGCCTGTGATTAGACAATTCTTTAAATATCTGTTACTATTGGACAAATGGCAAAAAGTGTAGAGGCAAAAATTGTAGAATGGATCGCGTTCTACAAGAATGATTTCTATCAATTTTTGTGTAGAGTCAACTGGTTTTGAGAAACTTGGATCTTAAGATTTTTCCACGGTCTACTGCCTGTGATTAGACAATTCTCTAGATATCTCAGTTACTATTGGACAAATGGCAAAAAGTGTAGAGGCAAAAATTGTAGAATGGATCGCGTTCTACAAGAATGGTTTCTATCAATTTTTGTGTAGAGTCAACTGGTTTTGAGAAACTTGGATCTTAAGATTTTTCCACGGTCTACTGCCTGTGATTAGACAATTCTTTAGATATCTCAGTTACTATTGGACAAATGGCAAAAAGTGTAGAGGCAAAAATTGTAGAATGGATCGCGTTCTACAAGAATGGTTTCTATCAATTTTTGTGTAGAGTCAACTGGTTTTGGGAAATTTGGACCTTAAGATTTTTCCACTGCATACTGCCTGTGATTAGACAATTCTTTAGATATCTCAGTTACTATTGGACAAATGGCAAAAAGTGTAGAGGCAAAAATTGTAGAATGGATCGCGTTCTACAAGAATGGTTCCTATCAATTTTTGTGTAGAGTCAACTGTTTTTGAGAAACTTGGATCTTAAGAATTTACCACTACATACTGCCTGTGATTAGACAATTCTTTAGATATCTCAGTTACTATTGGACAAATGGCAAAAAGTGTAGAGGCAAAAATTGTAGAATGGATCGCGTTCTACAAGAATGGTTCCTATCAATTTTTGTGTAGAGTCAACTGTTTTTGAGAAACTTGGATCTTAAGATTTTTCCACGGTCTACTGCCTGTGATTAGACAATTCTTTAGATATCTCAGTTACTATTGGACAAATGGCAAAAAGTGTAGAGGCAAAAATTGTAGAATGGATCGCGTTCTACAAGAATGGTTTCTATCAATTTTTGTGTAGAGTCAACTGGTTTTGGGAAATTTGGACCTTAAGATTTTTCCACTGCATACTGCCTGTGATTAGACAATTCTTTAGATATCTCAGTTACTATTGGACAAATGGTAAAAAGTGTAGAGGCAAAAATTGTAGAATGGATCGCGTTCTACAAGAATGGTTCCTATCAATTTTTGTGTAGAGTCAACTGTTTTTGAGAAACTTGGATCTTAAGATTTTTCCGCGGTCTACTGCCTGTGATTAGACAATTCTCTAGATATCTCAGTTACTATTGGACAAATGGCAAAAAGTGTAGAGGCAAAAATTGTAGAATGGATCGCGTTCTACAAGAATGGTTCCTATCAATTTTTGTGTAGAGTCAACTGTTTTTGAGAAACTTGGATCTTAAGATTTTTCCACGGTCTACTGCCTGTGATTAGACAATTCTTTAGATATCTCAGTTACTATTGGACAAATGGCAAAAAGTGTAGAGGCAAAAATTGTAGAATGGATCGCGTTCTACAAGAATGGTTTCTATCAATTTTTGTGTAGAGTCTACTGGTTTTGAGAAATTTGGACCTTAAGATTTTTCCACTGCATACTGCCCGTGATTAGACAATTCTTTAGATATCTCAGTTACTATTGGACAAATGGCAAAAAGTGTAGAGGCAAAAATTGTAGAATGAATCGCGTTCTACAAGAATGGTTCCTATCAATTTTTGTGTAGAGTCAACTGGTTTTGAGAAACTTGGATCTTAAGATTTTTCCACCGCCTACTGCCTGTGATTAGACAATTCTTTAAATATCTCAGTTACTATTGGACAAACGGCAAAAAGTGTAGAGGCAAAGATTGTAGGATGGATCGCGTTCTACAAGAATGGTTTCTATCAATTTTTGTGTAGAGTCAACTGGTTTTGAGAAACTTGGATCTTAAGATTTTTCCACTGCATACTGCCTGTGATTAGACAATTCTTTAGATATCTCAGTTACTATTGGACAAATGGCAAAAAGTGTAGAGGCAAAAATTGTAGAATGGATCGCGTTCTACAAGAATGGTTTTTATCAATTTTTGTGTAGAGTCAACTGGTTTTGAGAAACTTGGATCTTAAGATTTTTCCACTGCATACTGCCTGTCATTAGACAATTCTTTAGATATCTCAGTTACTATTGGACAAATGGCAAAAAGTGTAGAGGCAAAAATTGTAGAATGGATCGCGTTCTACAAGAATGGTTCCTATCAATTTTTGTGTAGAGTCACCTGGTTTTGAGAAATTTGGACCTTAAGATTTTTCCACGGTCTACTGCCTGTGATTAGACAATTCTTTAAATATCTCAGTTACTATTGGACAAATGGTAAAAAGTGTAGAGGCAAAAATTGTAGAATGGATCGCGTTCTACAAGAATGGTTTCTATCAATTTTTGTGTAGAGTCAACTGGTTTTGAGAAATTTGGTCCCTAAGATTTTTCCACTGCATACTGCCTGTGATTAGACAATTCTCTAGATATCTCAGTTACTATTGGACAAATGGCAAAAAGTGTAGAGGCAAAAATTGTAGAATGGATCGCGTTCTACAAGAATGGTTCCTACCAATTTTTGTGTAGAGTCAACTGTTTTTGAGAAACTTGGATCTTAAGATTTTTTCACGGTCTACTGCCTGTGATTAGACAATTAGTAGTCGGCGGCCATATTACGACTTGCAGCTGTTTAAAATTTGCCAACAGATGGCGTAACTAACGTGTTATTTAGAAATCGTTATAGTTACGCGAAAGATCACCCGTTGGCTGGAGCGCCCTCTGTGGGATTTAAAAAAAAAGAAATAAATACTTCCAGGCTCTCGGAAGCCATTTCTTAACGTTCGTCAAAAAGCCCCCTAGTGGCCAAATTTCGATGATGTCACATTGACATTTCTCCAGATCTAGCCGCGATCCACCCTTAGTGAAACACCCTGTATATATATATATATAATATATATGTATACAAATTTTATAAGGGTAGAATTGTATTTAAAGGGTGTTTTTAGGCGGAAAATCTCCTTGTTTTAGTCAAGAAAAAAAAAATGAAACCAAAGACGTGCATTTTCTCTTTTTGCAGTATTAAGGTGTAATTTCTATTCCATTTATTCTGTGGTTTAATTATTATTAATAAATTAACCAGATTATTTTGTAACGAAAGTTGTTTTATTTACATCACAGTAGTAGTAGTAGTGGCTGACGTGAAGTCACTTTTCAATGCTTCTCTCTGTCTTTACAACGGAAGAATGTGAGTGCAATCTAAAGGGGATAGATTTGTTACGAAAAAAAAACCCTTATAAAATTCACTTTCGGCCCTATCGCGCCTGTTACTAAAAATCCCGTTTCTCCCTCGGGAAAAACTCGCACGCTCCCACTCGATTTCCACGTGCCCTAGCGCCGACACTTTAAGCGAACGTTCGCCTCCTTCTTCCCCCCCGCTCGCCCGCTCGCCCTCACCATTTCCGTACTTTTGCTCTCGGTCTATTTGCAACAACTGCCTCCTTAAGCAACATTAATAATTGACCTTTTAAACATTTTAAGGCGCCCAATGATTAGGCTTAATTAATTAGAAACGGTCCCCGCACATCAGTTTTAGTCACTTTGCCGTTCGGTTTGGATAGATACATAGTGATTTTTGTGAGGAGGTGAGTAAAAGAGTTTCTACAGATTCCTCGTGATGAGCCCAAAACCTCGTTATTTCCAGATTTTTTTAAAAATAAAATGGTCGAACTGTGGATACTCGTCCTGATCGGTAAGTGTAAAGCCTCAATTTCACTCTTGGAAATTTATTTATAGGATTATTCCTCTTCGCTCCGGATCGCTCGTATATATCCCGAAATAATCAGTTTTTTCGCCAATTTATTTTTATCGTCTATTTAGCAGTCGAGGGAAAATGATTCCGTACACGGAGATGAGAAAAATTACCCGGGAGAACGAGTAAAAGTTAATGAAACGTGTGAATCTTCCGCGTGGGCAAAAACTATCGGTAACTCAAAAATTATTCAAAAATCTTTTGGAAATTTTTTGTGTCTAGTGTACGGGACAGTTGAGCGCACACCCTTGTCCAAATTTGAAGACTCTAGCTCAAGTAGTTTAGTTGGGACAGTAGGAAACGTTCCAAGATCAGCCTACTGATTATTTTATTAATTGCAACGAAAATGGACTGGAAAAACATGTGAATATTTCAATAATTAATCAAAAATCTTTTGGAAATTTTGTGTGTCCAGTGTACAGGACAGTAGAGCGCACACCCTTGTCCAAGTTTGAAGACTCTAGCTCAAGTAGTTTAGTTGGGACAGTAGGAAACGTTCCAAGATCACCCTACTGATTATTTTATTAATTGTAACGAAAATGGACTGGACAAACTTGTCAATATTTCAAAAATTAATCAAAAATCTTTTGGAAATTTTTTGTGTCCAGTGTACGGGACAGTTGAGCGCACACCCTTGTCCAAGTTTGAAGACTCTAGCTCAAGTGGTTTAGTTGGGACAGTAGGAAACGTTCCAAGATCACCCTACTGATTATTTTATTAATTGTAACGAAAATGTACTGGACAAACCTCTGAATATTTCAAAAATTACTCAAAAATCTTTTGGAAATTTTTTGTGTCCAGTGTACGGGACAGTTGAGCGCACACCCTCGTCCAAGTTTGAAGACTCTAGCTCAAGTAGTTTAGTTGGGACAGTAGGAAACGTTCCAAGATCACTCTACTGATTATTTTAATAATTATAACGACAATGGACTGGAGAAACATGTGAATATTTCAAAAATTAATCAAAAATCTTTTGGAAATTTTTTGTGTCCAGTGTACGGGACAGTTAGGCGCACAACCTTGTCCAAGTTTGAAGACTCTAGCTCAAGTAGTTTAGTTGGGACAGTAGGAAACGTTCCAAGATCACCCTACTGATTATTTTATTAATTGTAACGAAAATGCACTGGACAAACATGCGAATATTTCAAAAATTAATCAAAAATCTTTTGGAAATTTTTTGTGTCCAGTGTACGGGACAGTTAGGCGCACAACCTTGTCCAAGTTTGAAGACTCTAGCTCAAGTAGTTTAGTTGGGACAGTAGGAAACGTTCCAAGATTACCCTACTGCTTATTTTATTAATTGTAACGAAAATGTACTGGACAAACCTCTGAATATTTCAAAAATTACTCAAAAATCTTTTGGAAATTTTTTGTGTCCAGTGTACAGGACAGTTGAGCGCACACCCTCGTCCAAGTTTGAAGACTCTAGCTCAAGTAGTTTAGTTGGGACAGTAGGAAACGTTCCAAGATCACTCTACTGATTATTTTATTAACTTAACGAAAATGGACTGGACAAACATGCGAATATTTCAAAAATTAATCAAAAATCTTTTGGAAATTTTTTGTGTCCAGTGTACGGGACAGTTGAGCGCACACCCTTGTCCAAGTTTGAAGACTCTAGCTCAAGTAGTTTAGTTGGGACAGTAGGAAACGTTCCAAGATCACCCTTCTGATTATTTTATTAATTGTAACGAAAATGGACTGGACAAACCTGTGAATATTTCAAAAATTACTCAAAAATCTTTTGGAAATTTTTTGTGTCCAGTGTACGGGACACTTGAGCGCACACCCTTGTCCAAGTTTGAAGACTCTAACTCAAGTAGTTTAGTCGGGACAGTAGGAAACGTTCCAAGATCACCCTACTGATTAATTTATTAACTGTAACGAAAATGGACTGGACAAACATGTGAATATTTCAAAAAATAATCAAAAATCTTTTGGAAATTTTTTGTGTCCAGTGTACGGGACAGTTGAGCGCACACCCTTGTCCAAGTTTGAAGACTCTAGCTCAAGTAGTTTAGTTGGGACAGTAGGAAACGTTCCAAGATCACCCTACTGATTATTTTATTAATTGTAACGAAAATGGACTGGACAAATTTGTGAATATTTCAAAAATTAATCAAAAATCTTTTGGAAATTTCTTGTGTCCAGTGTACGGGACAGTTGAGCGCACACCCTCGTCCAAGTTTGAAGACTCTAGCTCAAGTGGTTTAGTTGGGACAGTAGGAAACGTTCCAAGATCACCCTGCTGATTATTTTATTCATTGTAACGAAAATGGACTGGACAAACCTGTGAATATTTAAAAAAATAATCAAAAATCTTTTGGAAATTTTGTGTGTCCAGTGTACGGGACAGTTGAGCGCACACCCTTGTCCAAGTTTGAAGACTCTAGCTCAAGTAGTTTAGTTGGGACAGTAGGAAACGTTCCAAGATCACCCTACTGATTATTTTATTAAATGTAACGAAAATGGACTGGACAAACATGTGAATAATTCAGAAATTAATCAAAAATCTTTTGGAAATTTCTTGTGTCCAGTGTACGGGACAGTTGAGCGCACACCCTCGTCCAAGTTTGAAGACTCTAGCTCAAGTGGTTTAGTTGGGACAGTAGGAAACGTTCCAAGATCACCCTATTAATTATTTTATTAATTGTAACGAAAATGGACTGGACAAACATGTGAATATTTCAAAAATGAATCAAAAATCTTTTGGAAATTTTTTGTGTCCAGTGTACGGGACAGTTGAGCGCACACCCTTGTCCAAGTTTGAAGACTCTAGCTCAAGTAGTTTAGCTGGGACAGTAGGAAACGTTCCAAGATCACCCTACTGATTATTTTATTAATTGTAACGAAAATGGACTGGACAAACATGCGAATATTTCAAAAATTAATCAAAAATCTTTTGGAAATTTCTTGTGTCCAGTGTACGGGACAGTTGAGCGCACACCCTCGTCCAAGTTTGAAGACTCTAGCTCAAGTGGTTTAGTTGGGACAGTAGGAAACGTTCCAAGATCACCCTATTAATTATTTTATTAATTGTAACGAAAATGGACTGGACAAACATGTGAATATTTCAAAAATTACTCAAAAATCTTTTGGAAATTTTTTGTGTCCAGTGTACAGGACAGTTGAGCGCACATCCTTGTCCAAGTTTGAAGACTCTAGCTCAAGTGGTTTAGTTGGGACAGTAGGAAACGTTCCAAGATCACCCTTCTGATTATTTTATTAATTGTAACGAAAATGGACTGGACAAACCTCTGAATATTTCAAAAATTACTCAAAAATCTTTTGGAAATTTTTTGTGTCCAGTGTACGGGACAGTTGAGCGCACACCCTTGTCCAAGTTTGAAGACTCTAGCTCAAGTAGTTTAGTTGGGACAGTAGGAAATGTTCCAAGATCTCCCTACTGATTAATTTATTAATTGTAATGAAAATGGACTGGACAAACATGTGAATATTTCAAAAATTAATCAAAAATCTTTGGGAAATTTTTTGTGTCCAGTGTACGGGACAGTTGAGCGCACACCCTTGTCCAAGTTTGAAGACTCTAGCTCAAGTAGTTTAGTTACTCTCACGAGATGTGTTCCAAGATCACCCTACTGATTATTTTATTAAATGTAACGAAAATGGACTGGACAAACATGTGAATATTTCAAAAATTAATCAAAAATCTTTTGGAAATTTTTTCTGTCCAGTGTACAGGACAGTTGAGCGCACACCCTTGTCCAAGTTTGAAGACTCTAGCTCAACTAGTTTAGTTGGGACAGTAGGAAACGTTCCAAGATCATTCTACTGATTAATTTATTAATTGTAATGAAAATGGACTGGAAAAAATGTGAATATTTCAAAAATTAATCAAAAATGTTTTGGAAATTTTTTGTGTCCAGTGTACGGGACAGTTGAGCGCACACCCTTGTCCAAGTTTGAAGACTCTAGCTCAGGTAGTTTAGTCGGGACAGTAGGAAACGTTCCAAGATCACTCTACTGATTAATTTATTAACTGTAACGAAAATGGACTGGACAAACATGTGAATATTTCAAAAATTACTCAAAAATCTTTTGGAAATTTTTTGTGTCCAGTGTACGGGACAGTTGAGCGCACACCCTCGTCCAAGTTTGAAGACTCTAGCTCAAGTGGTTTAGTTGGGACAGTAGGAAACGTTCCAAGATCACCCTACTGATTATTTTATTAATTGCAACGAAAATGGACTGGAGAAACATGTGAATATTTCAAAAATTACTCAAAAATCTTTTGGAAATTTTTTGTGTCCAGTGTACGGGACAGTTGAGCGCACACCCTCGTCCAAGTTTGAAGACTCTAGCTCAAGTGGTTTAGTTGGGACAGTAGGAAACGTTCCAAGATCACCCTACTGATTAATTTATTAATTGTAATGAAAATGGACTGGAAAAAATGTGAATATTTCAAAAATTACTCAAAAACCTTTTGGAAATTTTTTGTGTCCAGTGTACGGGACAGTTGAGCGCACACCCTTGTCCAAGTTTGAAGACTCTAGCTCAAGTAGTTTAGGTGGGACAGTAGGAAACGTTCCAAGATCACCCCTACTGATTATTTTATTAATTGTAACGAAAATGGACTGGACAAACATGTGAATATTTCAAAAATTAATCAAAAATCTTTTGGAAATTTTTTGTGTCCAGTATACGGGACAGTTGAGCGCACACCCTTGTCCAAGTTTGAAGACTCTAGCTCAAGTGGTTTAGTTGGGACAGTAGGAAACGTTGCAAGATCACCCTACTGATTATTTTATTAATTGTAACGAAATGCACTGGACAAACCTCTGAATATTTCAAAAATTAATCAAAAATCTTTTGGAAATTTTTTGTGTCCAGTGTACGGGACAATTGAGCGCACACCCTTGTCCAAGTTTGAAGACTTTAACTCAAGTAGTTTAGTCGGGACAGTAGGAAACGTTCCAAGATCACCCTGATGATCATTTTATTAATTGTAACGAAAATGGACTGACAAACATGTGAATATTTCAAAAATTAATCAAAAATCTTTTGGAAATTTTTTATGTCCAGTGTACGGGACAATTGAGCGCACACCCTTGTCCAAGTTTGAAGACTTTAACTCAAGTAGTTTAGTTGGGACAGTAGGAAACGTTCCAAGATCACCCTGATGATCATTTTATTAATTGTAACGAAAATGGACTGGACAAACATGTGAATATTTCAAAAATTAATCAAAAATCTTTTGGAAATTTTTTATGTCCAGTGTACGGGACAATTGAGCGCACACCCTTGTCCAAGTTTGAAGACTTTAACTCAAGTAGTTTAGTTGGGACAGTAGGAAACGTTCCAAGATCACCCTGATGATCATTTTATTAATTGTAACGAAAATGGACTGGACAAACATGTGAATATTTCAAAAATTAATCAAAAATCTTTTGGAAATTTTTTGTGTCCAGTGTACGGGACAGTTGAGCGCACAGCCTCGTCCAAGTTTGAAGACTCTAGCTCAAGTAGTTTAGTCGGGACAGTAGGAAACGTTCCAAGATCACCCTGATGATCATTTTATTAATTGTAACGAAAATGGACTGGACAAACATGTGAATATTTCAAAAATTAATCAAAAATCTTTTGGAAATTTTTTGTGTCCAGTGTACGGGACAGTTGAGCGCACAGCCTCGTCCAAGTTTGAAGACTCTAGCTCAAGTAGTTTAGTCGGGACAGTAGGAAACGTTCCAAGATCACCCTGATGATCATTTTATTAATTGTAACGAAAATGGACTGGACAAACATGTGAATATTTCAAAAATTAATCAAAAATCTTTTGGAAATTTTTTGTGTCCAGTGTACGGGACACTTGAGCGCACACCCTCGTCCAAGTTTGAAGACTCTAGCTCAAGTGGTTTAGTTGGGACAGTAGGAAATGTTCCAAGATCACCCTACTGATTAATTTATTAATTGTAATGAAAATGGACTGGAAAAAATGTGAATATTTCAAAAATTACTCAAAAATCTTTTGAAATTTTTTGTGTCCAGTGTACGGGACAGTTCAGCGCACACCCTTGTCCAAGTTTGAAGACTCTAGCTCAAGTAGTTTAGTTGGGACAGTGGGAAACGTTCCAAGATCACCCTACTGATTATTTTAATAATTGCAACGACAGTGGACTGGAGAAACATGTGAATATTTCAAAAATTAATCAATAATCTTTTGGAAATTTTTTGTGTCCAGTGTACGGGACAGTTGAGCGCACACCCTCGTCCAAGTTTGAAGACTCTAGCTCAAGTGGTTTAGTTGGGACAGTAGGAAATGTTCCAAGACCACCCTACTGATTAATTTATTAATTGTAATGAAAATGGACTGGAAAAAATGTGAATATTTCAAAAATTACTCAAAAATCTTTTGGAAATTTTTGTGTCCAGTGTACGGGACAGTTGAGCACACACCCTTGTCCAAGTTGGAAGACTCTAGCTCAAGTAGTTTAGTTGGAACAGTAGGAAACGTTCCAAGATCACCCTACTGATTATTTTATTAAATGTAACGAAAATGGACTCGACAAATTTGTGAATATTTCAAAAATTAATCAAAAATCTTTTGGAAATTTTTTGTGTCCTGTGTACGGGACAGTTGAGCGCACACCCTCGTCCAAGTTTGAAGACTCTAGCTCAAGTAGTTTAGTTGGGACAGTAGGAAACGTTCCAAGATCACCCTACTGAACATTTTATTAATTTTAACGAAAGTGGACTGGACAAACATGTGAATATTTCAAAAATTAATCAAAAATCTTTTGGAAATTTTTGTGTCCAGTGTACGGGACAGTTGAGCACACACCCTTGTCCAAGTTTGAAGACTCTAGCTCAAGTAGTTTAGTTGGAACAGTAGGAAACGTTCCAAGATCACCCTACTGATTATTTTATTAAATGTAACGAAAATGGACTCGACAAATTGTGAATATTTCAAAAATTAATCAAAAATCTTTTGGAAATTTTTTGTGTCCTGTGTACGGGACAGTTGAGCGCACACCCTCGTCCAAGTTTGAAGACTCTAGCTCAAGTAGTTTAGTTGGAACAGTAGGAAACGTTCCAAGATCACCCTACTGATTATTTTATTAAATGTAACGAAAATGGACTGGACAAACCTGTGAATATTTCAAAAATTAATCAAAAATCTTTTGGAAATTTTTTGTGTCCAGTGTACGGGACAGTTGAGCGCACATTCTTGTCCAAGTTTGAAGACTCTAGCTCAAGTAGTTTAGTTGGGACAGTAGGAAACGTTCCAAGATCACCCTACTGATTATTTTATTACTTGTAACGACAGTGGACTGGAGAAACATGTGAATATTTCAAAAATTAATCAATAATCTTTTGGAAATTTTTTGTGTCCAGTGTACAAGACAGTTGAGCGCACACCCTCGTCCAAGTTTGAAGACTCTAGCTCAAGTGGTTTAGTTGGACAGTAGGAAATGTTCCAAGATCACCCTACTGATTAATTTATTAATTGTAATGAAAATGGACTGGAAAAATGTGAATATTTCAAAAATTACTCAAAAATCTTTTGGAAATTTTTTGTGTCCAGTGTATAGGACAGTTGAGCGCACATCCTTGTCCAAGTTTGAAGACTCTAGCTCAACTAGTTTAGTTGGGACAGTAGGAAACGTTCCAAGATCACCCTATTGATTAATTTATTAATTGTAACGAAAATGGACTGGACAAACCTGTGAATATTTCAAAAATTAATCAAAAATCTTTTGGAAATTTTTTGGTGTCCAGTGTACGGGACAGTTGAGCGCACATTCTTGTGCAAGTTTGAAGACTCTAGCTCAAGTAGTTTAGTTGGGACAGTAGGAAACGTTCCAAGATCATCCTACTGATTATTTTATTAATTGTAACGAAAATGGACTGGACAAACTTATGAATATTTTAAAAATTAATCAAAAATCTTTTGGCAATTGTTTGTGTCCAGTGTACGGGACAGTTGAGCGCACACCCATGTCCAAGTTTGAAGACTCTAGCTCAAGTAGTTTAGTTGGGACAGTAGGAAACGTTCCAAGATCATCCTACTGATTATTTTATTAATTGTAACGAAAATGGACTGGACAAACTTATGAATATTTTAAAAATTAATCAAAAATCTTTTGGCAATTGTTTGTGTCCAGTGTACGGGACAGTTGAGCGCACACCCATGTCCAAGTTTGAAGACTCTAGCTCAAGTAGTTTAGTTGGGACAGTAGGAAACGTTCCAAGATCATCCTACTGATTATTTTATTAATTGTAACGAAAATGGACTGGACAAACCTGTGAATATTTCAAAAATTAATCAAAAATCTTTTGGAATTTTTTTGTGTCCAGTGTACGGACAGTTGAGCGCACACCCTCGTCCAAGTTTGAAGACTCTAGCTCAAGTAGTTTAGTTGGGACAGTAGGAAACGTTCCAAGATATCTCTACTAATTTTTTTTTTATTTGTAACGAAAATGGACTGGAGAAATATGTAAATATTTCAAAAATTCATCAAAAATCTTTTGGAAATTTTTTGTGTCCAGTGTACAGGACAGTTGAGCGCACACCCTTGTCCAAGTTTGAAGGCTCTAGCTTAAGTAGTTTAGTCGGGACAGTAGGAAACGTTCCAAGATCACCCTACTGATTATTTTATTAATTATAACGAAAATGGACTGGACAAACATGCGAATATTTCAAAAATTAATCAAAAATCTTTTGGAAATTTTTGTGTCCAGTGTACGGGACAGTTGAGCACACACCCTTGTCCAAGTTTGAAGACTCTAGCTCAAGTAGTTTAGTTGGGACAGTAGGAAACGTTCCAAGATCACCCTACTGATTATTTTATTAAATGTAACGAAAATGCACTGGACAAACCTCTGAATATTTCAAAAATTAATCAAAAATCTTTTGGAAATTTTTTGTGTCCAGTGTACGGGACAGTTGAGCGCACACCCTTGTCCAAGTTTAAAGACTCTAGCTCAGCTAGTTTAGTTGGGACAGTAGGAAACGTTCCAAGATCTCCCTACTGATTATTTTATTAATTATAACGACAATGGACTGGAGAAACATGTGAATATTTCAAAAATTAATCAAAAATCTTTTGGAAATTTTTTGTGTCCAGTGTACAGGACAGTTGAGCGCACACCCTTGTCCAAGTTTGAAGACTCTAGCTCAGCTAGTTTAGTTGGGACAGTAGGAAAGGTTCCAAGATCTCCTACTGATTAATTTATTAATTATAACGAAAATGGACTGGAAAAACATGTGAATATTTCAAAAATTAATCAAAAATCTTTGGGAAATTTTTTGTGTCCAGTGTATAGGACAGTTGAGCGCACATCCTTGTCCAAGTTTGAAGACTCTAGCTCAACTAGTTTAGTTGGGACAGTAGGAAACGTTCCAAGATCACCCTATTGATTAATTTATTAACTGTAACGAAACTGGACTGGACAAACCTGTGAATATTTCAAAAATTAATCAAAATCTTTTGGAAATTTTTTGTGTCCAGTGTACAGGACAGTTGAGCGCACACCTTTATCCAAGTTTGAAGACTCTAGATCAGCTAGTTTCTTTAGGACACTATGAAACGTTTCAAGGCCACCCTACTGACCAACTGATTTTTTTCACAGACTGCCTGGACAAACCTCTCAATATTTCAAAAAACTAATCAAAAATCTTCTAAAAATTCTTAGTGTCTCGTATACAGGACACTTGAGCGCACTCTACTATCCAGGTTTGAACACTCTACATCAGCTAGTTTAGCTGGAAAGCTGTGGAGAACATCGGAAAGCTGTGCCGCAGCACCTAAACAAACTGTGCCTCATTTCCAGGCTGTTGACCTTCAATCAGTATCTATTTAATAGAACATAGTTCACCGGAAACTAAACACGAACTGCCCCATTACGTTTAGCAATCGAGGGGGATGATTAACGAGCCCCACATCTTCCGTGCACACCCTTTTTCCTCAATATATTTCCATTAATTTGCCAGAAAAGGTAAAAAAAGAAAAACAACGAACGGATGTTTCACACCTACATATCCGTGGCGCGCTTTATATATATCCGGCTAATAGATATTGCGGGCCATTATTCACCATATTACGGCACGGTATAGATACAACACCTGGGGGGGACGATGCTATTATTGCTTTATTAAGGGACCGAACGTGTGTCTTTGACAGTAGGGAATCCGGGAGACAAAAAAACAATTGAAATAAAAATCCCCGGAGGCAGATGTTTCGTCGGACTTTGACTTTCGATACAGTCTAGAGTGGGAAATCCGCGTCCTAGCGGAAAATAACGGATTGCCTCAATTACGTGGGATTTATTCGATCGAAAAGATAAATTTCTTTTTCAGCCTAAAAACAGGAGGATCGAATCCCCCCGATCCTCTCCAGCCAGGTATCGAACTTTCAATTATTATATCCCGGGCGGTGTTTTTTTTTTTTTTTTATAGCTCATCCTGTAGTCAACGGTCTCAAGATAATCAACATGTACGTGCCCCGGGGGGCCACCCACGAGGCCCCCATGGTCTGCCGGTACGACCTCGAGGGTGAGAAACTGTACGACGTGAAATGGTACAAGGACGACCGACAATTTCTTAAGTGCGCCCCAGACGGATCCGTGCAAGAGTTCCCGTTAGATGGGGTGAGTTTAGATCGTCTCCCCCTTCATCTTTAATGAATAATTAAACACTGTTTCTTCCAGATTAGCCTGGAATACCCTAGGTACGCCCCAATAGGTTCCTGTCCGGTCACCATTACGAGACTCTCAGGCCAATCGGGAGGAACTTATAGGTGTGAGGTGAGCGTGGATGGACCTCCCTTCTTTTCAGCCTCGCAGACGAAAATGTTGAGGGTGGTGCAGTTCCATCGACAGGTCCAAGAGGAAAGTGAGGTGAAAAGTAAGTAGGGAGGAGGTGCGGTGGTAAGGGAGAATGGTAAGGGTGGATTTTTTTTAGGTGCTTTTCAGAATTGGACGGCGCAGGGTGGCGGAGTTAGCGGGAGGAATTTTGACGCTTCGGTGATGTTTTTGTTAATTTTTTAGCCAATAAATACATTTAAATAAAATGAGTGTGTGTTTTTTTTGAAAAACTGAAATAAATTCCCTAATTTTCCACCGATTTCCATAAAAATTGGCTCTATGGAGAGGATTTTCAATTTAGAATAAAAAGTGTATCTATAAAAATTTTGAAAAATTGAACATTTTTAGAGTAAAAATTAAATATGAAAAAATAAAAAAAATATATTAAGAATCTCAAGTAGAAAAACTGGAATAAATTCCCTAATTTTTCACCGATTTCCATGAAAATTGGCTGTATGGAAAGGATTTTTAATTTAGAATAAAAAGTGTATCCATAAAAATTTTGAAAAATTGAACATTTTTTAGATTAAAAATTAAATATGAAAAAATAAAAAAAATATATTAAGACTCTCAAGTAGAAAAACTGGAATAAATTCCCTAATCTCCCACCGATTTCCATAAAAAATGGCTCTATAAAAGGATTTTTAATTTAGAATAAAAAGTGTATTTATAAAAATTTTGAAAAATTGAACATTTTTAGAGTAAAAATTAAATATGAAAAAATAAAAAAAATATATTAAGACTCTCAAGTAGAAAAACTGGAATAAATTCCCTAATCTCCCACCGATTTCCATGAAAAATGGCTCTATAAAAGGATTTTTAATTTGGAATAAAAAGTGTATCTATAAAAATTTTAAAAAATTGAACATTTTTAGAGTAAAAATTAAATATGAAAAAAAAAAAAAAAAATTAAGTCTCTCAAGTAGAAAACTGGAATAAATTCCCTAATCTCCCACCGATTTCCCTGAAAAATGGCTCTATGGAAAGGATTTTTAATTTAGAATAAAAAGTGTATCTATAAAAATTTGAAAAACTGAAAATTTTTAGGGGAAAAAATTAAATATAAAAAAATGTGACAAATTATTAACACTCCCAAGTAGAAAAACTGGCATAAATTCCCTAATCTTCCACCGATTTCCATGAAAATTGGCTCTATAGAAAGGATTTTTAATTTAGAATAAAAAGTGTATCTAAAAAATTTTGAAAAATTGAACATTTTTTAGATTAAAAATTAAATATGAAAAAAAAAAAAAAAAAAATTAAGTCTCTCAAGTAGGAAAACTGGAATAAATTCCCTAATCTCCCACCGATTTCCATGAAAAATGGCTCTATGGAAAGGATTTTTAATTTAGAATAAAAAGTGTATCTAAAAAATTTTGAAAAATTGAACATTTTTTAGATTAAAAATCAAATATGAAAAAATAAAAAAAAAATATTAAGACTCTCAAGTAGAAAAACTGGAATAAATTCCCTAATCTTCCACCGATTTCCATGAAAATTGGCTCTATAGAAAGGATTTTTAATTTAGAATAAAAAGTGTATCTATAAAAATTTTGAAAAACTGAAAATTTTCAGGTCAAATTATTAAGACTCCCAAGTAGAAAAACTGGCATAAATTCCCTAATTTTTCACCGATTTTCATAAAAATTGGCTTTATGGAAAGGATTTTTAATTTAGAATAAAAAGACTCTCACGAGATGTG
>NW_026088667.1:0-17349 GCF_022605725.1 Anthonomus grandis grandis | reverse complement strand
CACATCTCGTGAGAGTAGTGGTTTTTATATTGCTTTGCAGGAGGAATGAATTTCTCGTTCTTTTCTTTGAATATTAAACTCAGCTTTTACACTTCTAAACATTTAAAGTAACTCCCTCTCTTTTTCAGGCAATTGGAATATTTTTTTTTTAAATATTACGTTAGAGGTATTTTTTTACTTCTTATAAGTAAGCAAATATATATTGTGCCTTTTTTAGTTCTGTTTTTATTTATTTCAGACAATAAATAAGACACATTGATAAATAATGAATTACAAAAAGCGAAAGTTTTTTTTAGAAGATCTCCCTTATAATAACAAATATAATAGCAAATATTATTTTTGTTAATTATAAATGCCAAAAAGTAAATAAGACTTAACAAAATAAATTAATATTATTCTAATATTCCTTTAGCAAATTAATGGACTAAATCAAACTCTAGAAAAGTAAATTAATTACAAATTTATAATAAAGAGTGTAATTAGCTTAAAATCCTTAAATTGTCTAAAAAATTTTATCAAATTGCTCATAATGGTTTTATTGATTCAAGTTTAATGAAACCTCTTATAGAAATAAATTATTTTATCACAGTGTCTACGAATAATTAAGAACCAACGAAAAAAAATATGTATACTAAACGAAATTCCTTAGGGATTTAAAATTGATTAAATTCTTATCAAAATTAATACAACAATTTATTGATTCTGAATCGTTGATGTATAGCCTTACAGGCTGGAAATAATAAAACATTTATTAAAGTGAATATGCACAATTTATCGAATATTTTATTAATCCCATAAGCAATGAATAAACTGTTAAGTGTGGATAATCCCTTATATGTCGAAAATTGATTTAATACTCACCAGAGTTATTATAATAGTGCATTGCCTTGAAATTATTTATAACATTCATTAAGGTGATTATATACGATACTTGACTCTTAATAAAATATAGATCACGAAGATTTTATTATTTATGGGGACATTTGTTATATTTAGGCAATCCCTTATGGTCCTTAAGTATTATCAGGATCATAATTAAAGAAATATTTATTTTATTGATTGAGATTATTTAGTCGTATTACCTATATTAATTAAATAATCATCAATAGGATTGTAACAGATCATCGTATTCAAATTTAATTGATACTCTCTTTCGGTTTGGTTAGCTGAGGGTCAAAAAGTAAATCGGCCTATTTGCAAGTGAAATCTGCCATATTCATTTTCGTTTGCTAATTCCTAATTTGCGTGAGGGTTCTCACCACATTTATGTTACTTCGGGGCTTTTGCTATTCAAATTATCGACGTTGCTTTTGGCTAAGTTTGGGCGATGCATAAAAGGTTCCCTGTAGAACCGGCCGGATTACTTAATTAGGGAGAATCGTCTAACCGCATCTGAGTGCTCGAAATCCTTCCCGGTAAGAGGATAGAAATAAAATTATTATTGTAGCAATGAGGGTATGGTGACCGTGGTCAAACGTTTTTAGAGATTTATTAGTCTATTACTTATTTTAAATGTTTCTTTTTATTGGAGCTGTCTTTAACTAAGAAAAGAGCGAAAAGGCTACAGTAAGTAAACACACAAAAGGCATAAAAGAAATTAAGTCACAGAAGGTCAGCAAAGTTGGACCGAAGATACTCCTCAAATGAGTAAAAAACAGTTTTAATTAGGTGCTCATTAATATGGGCTTTAAAAATCGGAAATGGGTAGATTCTTCACAAACATGCTTTATAATGAAAAATTGTCGTCTATAGTAAGATATGCCATTACAATATCTGTGAAGCCTCCGAGAGCGCGGTACCAAGGAGCCGTTGTTTCTAGTATAGTGAGAGTGAATATCAGCATGGATCACACATTCTTTAGGATTCTCTCTAACAAATAGGAGGCATAGGAGAATATAGGCACAAGGCAGATTAGGAATTTCAGTTTCAGATTAGCAATCACTCATACATATCTACGTTGGAAGGTAAATATTTTGAAACATATGAGCAGAGTGACCCTAATTAAAACAAACAGTGCGATATTACAGAGTAAAAATGTCTATAATATGCAGCTTGGAGCCTAAAAGCCGAAACTGAGGTGAACAAATTTTGTATTAGAAAGATATATTTTTGTAACTTCGCCATCGTCGGACTGCCAGGTTAATCCCGAATCTAGAGTGACATCAAGGAAAGTTACAACTTCATCCAAGCACTGTTGACCATGACTACAATCTCTAAAAAAAGTATCTTTTTGATGTGTTTTTGAGTTAACCTTAATCGATTTGATTCCGTCTACTCCCCCCGATCACTGCATGACTGATCAGCTGTAATATCCAGGCTGGATATACTGCATCAGCAATAAAGGATGTTGTGTCATCAGCATAAAGATAAAAATTCAGCCCCAGGATAACATCTGGGAATATCATTGACGTACACTGAAAAGGGAATGAGCCCAAGAACAGACCCTGCGGCATTAGTAAACTCCCAGATCTAATACTCCCACTGACCACTCCCATTCACTTGTAAAGTAGGACTGGAGCTAGTTAATAGTTAAATTGTCAAATCTATAATAGACGATCTTTTAAAGAAGTATACTATGTTGTACACAACCGAAAAACTTTTGACAAACCGTATAATGTTGCCTGAGGGTAGAAATTGCACCATAGCCTTTTGAAATCTTGTCACACAGATCTTTGGACCGTTGTATACATTGAGTGTTGGTGTCCAAAACCATATTGCCTAACATAAAAATAATGAATTTTGCTCGAAGTAATCTCCCATTTAACTCTTCAGTATAACTTTCGCAACTTTAAGACAATCCGAAAAAAATGCCCTTTGTGGTAGATAAGTTGATCAATTTCATTAAGGCAACAATAATCAAGTTTTTACCGGTTTTAATGAGACGTATTTAAACAAATGGGTCCCTACGTAATCTATTGTTTATCAAGATCACAATTGAAAACATCTTGTCGGACTTGCATTGTCTTATTTATTTAATGTAACACGACATTTCGGTTGGTAAGTATCTCCAACCGTTATCAAGTGTAAACTGACCAGTCAGTTATATTATATATACATACTTACCAACCGAAACGTCATGTTACATTAAATAAATAAGACAATGCAAGTCCGACAAGATGTTTTCACTGTACCATTGTCTACCACCTTCAAAAACAGACAAGATCACAATTACCAGTTATTCTGAAAGGCGGAGGCAGCATTCGTTTTAAGGTGGTCAGAGCATTAACAAATGTCTTATTAAAATGGAAAGCATTTTATTGATTTGGTGGCGTCTCTTCCAAATTCTTATTAAAAGCTTTATTGACTTTTTACATAGCTTAAAATGGATTACTGGTATCATTTGCCTCTATTGTTTTCAATTCAATTTTTCTTCAGTACTCATTGCGGTAGTTCTGACAGTTTCAGCACATACTAGGTAGGAATATTTCTGGTTAGCATGCCTTAAAAAGCAAATTTTTTCCATGATTTCTCTCAAAGAATCATCAAACCACTTTGATAACCATGATCTTCTAGCTGATATAAATTTCAATTCAAATTAACCTAGGTTGACATCAATCAGGGAATCTACAAAGAATATGAAATCCATTCCAAAGGCGCCTTCCTTGAATTAAAGGAAAATTCTCAGGTGGTCTGACAGAGAGACATCACTAACACATATCAGGATTTGGGAATATTTGTAAAGACATTATCCAGTGAATTTTTACCGCTAGTGGCTGCTTTTATTGACAAATTTAACCCAATACTGGAGAAAAGGTTAACAACTTAACGAGACTCCCCTTGATGTACTTACACCTTACATTAACTCTTACATTAAAATTACTAGTGATAATATATTTATCAGCAATAGTTACGTTACTTACAAAATCTTCCGAACAAGGAAATTTTCAAAGTTACTGAATTGAAATCAATATATGATCCTAATCCCAATATCCTCAAAGTCGAACTCACTAAAACTCCTAAAGGTGCGAAACCAACAGGCTTACACCTTGCTGATTCATGGGCAAGTATAAACACTCCTTCTATGTGTCATATCTGCGTTATCTCGTTTTAGATTGGCAGTGCTCATTGAAACGGACGATTCTAATCCCAGGATTAGTTTTAAGGACTACTTCCAATTCATGTACGAGTACCTTTGAACGTAGAGATTGAATATTAAGGTGTAATATAACATTATTAAACTTGTTCGTGGCACATCCTTGGTCCAAATGTTTGGATTCATTACTTGTAGCGTAATGTTAGGGTTCACTCCAATTTTAAATGATTTATTTTCGTTATTAGATGTTGTAAGCTCCTCACATTCAAAATTTGAAAAACTCCAAATGGTAAGCTACGTCAAAACTTCGTTTACTGAGTTGTCCTCGGCCAATCCAGATAGAAAAATCCATGCGTGATTGAGAGTTCCATGGTTGGTCCCACTTGATTGTTACTTCTTTAGTGAGAGCAGTTTGATTGACACCACCTTTGAAGGTAAGTGCTCTCTTGGAGACTCAGTACGCGGATCTTCACTAGTACGAGTGAAGCACAACAAGCAGTGGGCGAGTATTGGATTTAGGAGTCATCCCGAACAGCATGCCAATATGCTGGTTAATTTCATTAGTTTAAATAGACAGTTCATATTTAATGAAATTCTTCAATGACTGTGCCAGAATGTTTACATCTTTACTGCAGTCACTTTGTCTACGGCAGTCATTATTTAAGGGACTTACTAGTGTCATTTCGATTATCTATGTTGTTAGAAAAGCTGCCGTGTTTAAAATAAGATAACTCCACATTGTTGCTAGCTTCAGATACTGCAACAGCAGCTAGCTTAGGTATGGCTGTTCGCTCCACTTCTATGCCCCCTTCACTTCCTGACGTTGTCTGAGGCAACTGCATAGATTCTTTAAAACGATTAATTTGTATCCTAAGAGTTTTTAAATTCATTTTTTGAATTAACCAAACGTCTTAAGGTCTAATAGTTCAGGCTCGGTAGCTCCTTGCTAGCTGACGCACAGTCAGGGCAGGAAAATTCTATGGATCGGCTTGGAGCATATCGTACCTGCCTTGCTAATAAACCAGTATATTCTCTATATACTATTTTTTTTGCATGTATCATAGGGACAACCAAATAAATTGATTTTCTTATCCTTTGGCTTTATTTCACAGTGTTGATAGCATTTATAGCAATTCAAAGCATCCGCAACTCATCTTTACAAATCCTTGTTAGGAATTTCAATATTTATTATTGCAGCTCTATCATGCTCCAAAACAGAAAGTATCGAGTCAAATGCCCAGCTCCACTTAACACCAAAATTAAACTGATAACTTCTGTGGGGCACTCCAATTTTAGAAGTTTCGTTTATGTTCGTTTGCGTCGACCTGTCAACATCAGCTGAGGTATAACAATGGTGAAACGAACCTACGAAATGGTGAACTACCTCAAGACAAACAGATTAGAAAAGATTGTGAAAATGTTTGTGCATTTTTCTTTTTCTTCAATAGAGGGACGAATGCTAGTGTTAGAAAGTAAAATTAAACAGATTTTAACTTATTATAGTATAATATATATCATTTACATAGTATATGTTTGATCCCTTATAATACTAACAACATAACTTGGAATTATAATATTCTGATCCGTTCTGGGTACTCAGCTCTTTTAGTCTCTATACCTCTGTCTCCTCTCAGTCAACACAGGTGGTATGATACGAGCATGAAATAAAAATTAAAAAAATAGGCAGTCAAGCCTTATGAATAAATTCGCAAAATGATTCATATGAAAAAATAATCACAAAAACAAATATTTAAATAAATATTTTATTTAAGTGTAAAAGCAGCAGTATCAGTAACATCAGCGTTATTAAAATGTGTTGGAGAGAAGTGATCAAAATAAATTCTATAGGTTTCAAGTCTTAATGAAATTTACATTGCATCTCAGTTCATGTTTTTCTTCTAACAGGGTATAAAAAAATTGATTTTTTTTATTATTATATTTATTTAGAAACTATTTAAAATGTACACACTCTTGGATACCTGATGGATATTTACAGTACGTACATGATAGTACAATAGTACATACATGATGATTGTGGAAAAAAATAATGAAAAAGCCAAATATTTTGTAATATGTATTTATAATAATACAAGTTAAAAATTATTATTTATTATTTATTAATTTATTAGACAAAAAAATAGGGACAATACAATAACAGTAATAAAGATATAAAAATAAAGATAACTGTAATAAATAAAATCACATTTTCTTACCGGAAACCTGGAGTTTCTGCAAATCAATTAAAAAATTAACTGATATTGAAACAGGACACTTTTTTATAAAAAAAAAAGTAATTAATGTAAAATATCATCCTTAAGACAAACCCAGCCCACGCTTACAGCATACATTGTAAAAACAAACTCAAATGATGTGACAATGACAAATGGTATTTTATCATTCAATATCAACAACGTCATTATTGTCAGCTTCCTGTCAATTTTGTCAAGCAAGATGGCGGACATACGATGCCAATCTCTATCATACAAGCTTAATACTTGTGATCTTAACTAAAAAAAATATGCTTGTAGATCTTTAAATCATCGACAAGGAATTAAAGGTCGGATACTAATTATCATAGTCAATAAATTTACTAAATAGTATTGAAAGCAGATAAGGGCCTTAAAGAGCCACAAATTTTCATTCTCTATATTCTGATCCTTAATCAATCAAGTAGATCTAACCCAAGAAAAAAGAGACGTATTTAGACCGAAGGTAAAAATGTTTAAGAATATGGTTTTTCAAGAGATTACTAAAGTCAGTATAGTTTGATCAATTAGTTCTGTTTCTATATTTAGAAATAGAGCACACCATATGCCCCTGAACACTTGGTTGGGAAGACTAGCAGGCCCTGCTTGTTTCTTTGTTCCTTCTTATGATAATGCTGTTTCAGTTGAAGACAAGTGAATCTCATGGCTTCATTGTATGAGTATTTGTGTTTATCGTACCATTGATTTGAGCATTAATATCAAGAATGGCAAAAAGGTTTTTTAATTATTTGTAATTTATTCATTACACTGTTTATTCCTAGATTGTAACGGATAATCTTTTCGCTAGTTTTACTCTATTCATTCAGATAAATCACGTGTTTCGTTTTCATTCCTATTACGGATAAACACTAGCCACATATTAGACACTTTGTATTCCATCTACAACAAATTGGACGTTCATATTCCCTAATCTGCATCCAAAAGCCGGCATCTTTTACTCATTCATAACCTGGCAATCTCAAGACGCAATCTTGGGTTGTAATCAGGGCGAGAGTGGGTCGTCGTAACGCAGCGGCGGAGACCATATTTCATCGAAACGCTGCCCCGGCAGCCATTAGCCCCTAATTGGGGGTCGTGCAACCCTTAATTGGGTCCGTCGAGGGAACGGAGGGCGCCATCTTGTCCAAGATATGACGATTGCACCCACTTAAAAGTAGCACTTACGTCGATTTGGGGTAAATTCGGATTCTGGACCGGATGGATTTCATCGCTTTGTCTTGATTCGGGTTTTAAATTTACCCTCTCTAAAATTTATGAAATGGTTATGTTTTTAAGTTAAGTTGTCTGTATAACATACATAATTCCGTAAATGATGTCAGAGAAACAATGGGATATTGGAATAAAATCGATGTTGTGACCTGAAAAGCTGTCTGTCTAATTCTTTAATAGAAAATGAAATATTTTTAAAGAGTGTCATCTGCATATTGATAAAAATTACAATTTAACAGAAATCGTAAGTTTGTCTTTGCCTATTTTTTTTAAGGCATTTATACATTACCCACTGCAAATAGCATTACTAATATTAAAACGTGGTTAAAACTAAATGTACGATCATTTTACATATAAACCAACTGGCCTAAATTCAAATATCCCATAATAATTAAATAAATACATAATTCAGATCTCTGTTATTATGTAAAATTTTGTAGGTTATCTCGAAAACGGACCGCTAAATAAATCTTGTGCTAAAAATGTATTATTCAGGAATATAAAAGTAAACGATTAGCCGCCATAAAGCATTTAAAACACAATTAAGATTTCCGAGTCAAACCCGAAATGGAAATATTAACAAAACCTCCAGCAGGAAATTTCATATCGCTTAGTTAACAAAACGGATAACGAATCTGGCAGACGGCGAACTAGGTATAATTGTGAATAATTTGGAAAATATAGATGTAATGCAGTTTTCCACCTCGGTGGCGGGGGCGATTTGCGTTTCCATTTGTTGTTTTTCGGTTTTCCCTGTTGACCTCATCGACCTTTTGCCATAGAAAAAAAAGTTTTAGATTTTATTCAATCTACTGCTTTTTAGTATGTTTGTATTAAAAATAGAGATTTTATAAAATTGATATTGATTTAATTTTATTTGTTTGTTAAGCCGCTTTTCACGAAGCAGATAATGTTTTATATAAATTAATTTTTTTTGTATACATTTTTTATTTATTACTTCTTAACGCATTTATTAAACTGTCGAAGAATTATTAATTGTCGAAATATTTAACTCAACTTGCATAAAAATGTCTAAATTTTAGTTTTGATGTTTCTTCCATGTAATTAATCCCATAATCAAAAATGTTAAGAAAAATATGGCTCCCCATAATAAAAAATAATATCCAATGTGTCAAAGACATAAATTCCATTTATATACTTACAAAAAATACCTGCCTAGAGCAAATGATTAATGAGTTTAACTTACTCAAAAATATGCTCTTCGAAGTAAAAAGCAATTTTCAAATTAAATTTTCTTCGATTGCCTGTAAAAATCAACCGGCCTAAGCCACTGGTCAGCACAAATAAATCCCTGCAAGGGTTGAAGCTTGCAAAAGAAAAGAGTTACATCTTTTTATCGGGTTTCGCTCCAGAAGTCAACGCTAATTCCATTTTAGACTTTCAAGGCCCATAGCATGGATGGTGGCTGTAGGCGTGAAAAAGCATGCCTGTATTCGAAAGGATGGGATGAAGGCTGTGTCTGGTGAGAAGGAGATAACCAGGGGGATTCTACAGGTGTGATTGGACTAGAGCTTTTTGTTTTCTACATAAATGACTTTTCTTATTACATAAATTTACTGCAAAACCGTTAACTATGCCGATGACATAAATCTTCAAATTATTGCAAAAGCATTTTTGGAGCTTAAGAAATAAGCAACCATTTGCGTGGAGAGCACTGAGGGCTAGTTCAATGACAATTTTCGACTACTAAATCAAGCACAATCAATATTTGTAAACTTTCACACATTATAATCAACAAAAAATCAACCAAACAGTATGATTATTGCTACAGAAAATATACAATTCTCAGAAAGTGTTAAATTTCTTGGCTTGCACAATGATGAACATCTGAAATGGGAAAAATATGTTGAGGTGCTTTCGGGAAGGTTAAGTAGCATATGCTACACTTTCAGAGTCCTAAGGCAATATCTTGACCAAAAGGCACTACTCTTCGTATACTAGGCAACTCTTTACTCTGGTTCAAGGTATGGAGTAATTTTTTGGGGATGGGCAGGGAGTGAAGCGAGTCATTTTGTTTTACAAAAGACTGGTATTAGATAAATTTTAAAGCTGGATGCAACGAAAGCATATAGAGGTAACTTTAGGAACCTACAAATTCTGACGTTGCCGGAAATATGTATCTTTGAATGCCTTATATTTGTACACAAACAGTTTGATAGTTTTCTTTGCTCTTTAAATCATGGATATAATACGAGACCAGGCATTATAAGAGACCTTACACAAAAGCTATCTCTCACAGAAGGTAGTCCTACCTACGTATGCACAAAATTTGATAATGGCCTGCCCCAGCAATTAAGAAGTCAAAACACATTTTTAATAATTATTCTAGTAATTATTAAAAATGTGTTTTGACTAAATTTGACTAAATTAAAAAGTTGTTGTTATTTTAGCATAATTTTTTTTGTAATTTTTTTTCTTGACACTGTTTAGTCAAGCAATATTCTTTTTATCTGTAAAAATAATTCAAGTGCCTGGAAACAATAAATAATTATTGATTGCCTAAAAAATATGCTCTTCAAAGATAAAAAGTCTGGAATAATGTCTAAAGAAATTTAATCATTTTCTTGGACCGTCTGCAAAAATTGTTTAAGTGTCTGGCAAGAATGAACAGTTTGTTAGATTGCCTGAAAAATATGATAGTCAAAATAAAAAAATTACAAATAAAGTCTAAAGAAGGATAAGTATTTTCTTCGACTAACTGGTAAAGAAATAAATAATTAAAATTGGTGTTAAAAATGTGCCTAAAAAGAATGAATTGCTTTAATCACCCAAAAAATATGCTGTTCAGAAGTAAAACATTAAAAATAAAATTTAAGGAAAGATAATCAACTCCTTCGACTGTCAAGAAAAATGGTTCAAGTGCTTGAACAGAATAAAAAATGTGTTAAGTCATAGTCTAAAAAATAAAATAAGAAACTGACAAATGAAGGCGTAATTGCAGCAGTTTCTGCTTTTATATTAACTTTTAGTTCTTTAATACTTCACCTGATATACACCTTACTCTTTAAGTAGGCCCAAGGTGAAAAAGATGATTTTTTGACACGACGCGTCCTAGGAAATTTCTCTGCAAAAACTTTATAGTAGCGACTGCATTATGTGGCGAGGTGCGCCCTCTTGTAAAAAATATAAGTTTATCAGACCAGGTTTACGCATTTTCAGTCAAAGTTCGCACTTCTTAGAACTACGCCAGTTTTGGAAACACTGAAGTAGCTACAGACTCGTATTCAAAGAAATTGTTGGCCAAATTATGGATTGTTTTTTCAGAAGGCGCCGATTATCTCCCATATTTTATACGATACGCAGGCACAATTTCCATAGTTAAACGATTGTTTTCAATGTACACCAAAACAATTTCAACGCGTTGTTTTGGTGTGGATCGACTCATCACTAAAGTGACATTAAATGGCGTGTCAGAATAATGTTTATCTGTCAAAATCGGCTAAGAAATGGCGGAGTTGTTCAATGTTGAAATAGGGAAGCTTTAAATGGCGTTCCATGCATACGGCGCCAACTAGAGCGCTCGAGCCTTCCGCCTCTGGACCTCGTTATGCAATTCGAGGCAATGAGGACTGCGTACAGACGTCCTCGGCGAACTACGTGCTGGCGAGACCGGTCACGCAAAAATTTGATCACGAGCCATACAGGAATGTCCTCTCCTTCTAACGGGCAGTGACTGCATGGCTCCAGTGACTGTGGACTGCGAGGGATTCGTGACGCACATTGCAGGTAGAGAGGAGTGGCAGCATTCCAACAGACCTGCATTGCTAAATAGGGGGACCATCTGGTACACAGATGGCTCCAGAATGAATAACAGAGCTGGATCAGGGCTTTGTCATGAGATCCCACATACCAGTAGGGCATAATCGCTGGGGGAGCACGCCACTGTCTTCCAGGCCGAAGTATTCGCTGTATTAAAATGCGGACAGAAAATCCTAAGCTGCGGACACCGCAATACAGTCGTATCAATATGCTCGGACAGCAGAGCTGCCATTAACGCTATCACGGCCGCAAAGGTAAGCTCCAAGCTTGTACTAGAGTGCATAAAAGTCCTGAAAAAACTGGTGCAGGTTGGCTGCAGGGTCCAGCTCGTCTGGATACCTGGCCACGCAGGCCATGCAGGTAATGAGGAAGCGGACTCTCTTGCCAGACTGGGATCCGCGAATGTGCCGATGGGGCCGGAACCCATAGTTGGTATCGCCAAATGCATTGCGGTCGTGTCAATGAAGGGTCTGCTGGACAAGTGGACCCACCGAAGATGGACTGAGTCCTCTGGTATGAGACAGGCCAAAGCGCACATAGGTGGGCCCTCTGCCTGTCTCACCAAAAATCTACTACGCGCCTAAAAAGACGCAAAATTCGGCTAGTGACAGGTCTTTTTACCGGTCACTGGCACTTAAGAAGCCATCTCCATACTATCGGTATTGCGGACAACCCGGAATGCCGATGGTGCTGTGAGGAGGATGAAACCGTTGACCATGTAGTCGGGGAGTGCCCAGCACTCACGCGCGCCAGGTTCAAATACTTGGGTAACACTTTCAGTGTACCGAGTGACTTTAAGTCCTTCAGGCCAGAGAGCCTTATCGGTTTCTCTAAGGCCGTTGGGGTCTGGTAACCCCCGGTGGGGCATGACGGATCCATTAGGAGACCTATATGCATAACTGCCTTGGCAGCCCACTGTTTCGATAATTCAATGGCGACTTTGTTTATGGAGAAATTGTATGTGTGGAAAAAAATTAATATTTAGTTTTATTAGTAAAAAATATGCTCTTCAAAAGTAAAAATCAAAAATAAAATTTAAAGAGAGATAAGCGTTTCCCTTAACTGTCTTGAAAAATCATTCAAGGGTCTGGAAAGAATGTATAATTAGTTTATTTGTAAAGTTTAAGAGTAAAACAAAATTATATAACTATATATGCTTTGAAAGGTGATAAATTAGCTTAATTTAATTTTTGTTGTTATTTCTTTCATAAGTGTATAGAAAATATTGCTGTTAGAACTAAAAGTTGGAAAAAAACAAGTAGAGCAACTACTTAAATTAAATAGAAATGGTGATATTTGCTTTATAGGATTTAAATATAACTATTATTAATTGCACGGTTATTGCTTCTGGGCATTTGAGACTATATTAGAAATATTCATAAAATATATTTGCTATAATCAAAAGCCACTCAGAAAAATGTAATAAATAAGTCAACTGCCTAAGGAAAATTGTAATTTTCTAGTTAGCTTCCAAAAATTAAAATGTTCCATCTGTTATAATATAGCCAAATATGACAAAAAAGGTAAGACAAGATAAGGAGAAAAAAATAAGATATATTAAAAAATTCCAAAATATTAAAAACAGAAATTATTTTACATGACGAAAGTTAGAAATAACTAGGAGAACGTGAAAAACTATTTTGAATTGATATAAGACCTCACGAAAACGTAAGTATAAAATTCTAACTATTTTTCTGAGCGCTACTGTGAAAATTAAAATTAAAAAATACATTTAAAAAGAGTTTTAGTTTAGCAGAACACGTATCGAGAATAAAGTAAAGAGTATTAGTTGGTGGTAAAACAGTATTGTAATTTGAGTTTCACACCAAAGTTTTCAATTATAGGACTAAAAAATAAACGTCTATATTTAATCTAAAAAAACATTAACTTTTCTCTAGCTTCTAAAAATAAATCTTATTAATCTGTCAAACAGAGATATACATATATCTCCACTTACTAAACAATTCATAGCATTCGTAACGCTATATTCCCAATAAAACGGAAAGAGAATGGAAACCTCAATCCCAGAGACTTAAATAATAGATAAGGCATAAACCCGGTAAAGAAAATGTGCCTTCAGGCCAATTTTCTGACGATATACGGAAGCAAAAGTTAATAATTTAGTCTACTTAAAATTCCGCTTTAAAAAAACTAAACTAGGAAAAGTTAAACGGAAAAGAAAGTTGGTCAATTTAGTAGCGTTTTAACGCAAATTGGGAGCAAGAGATCCGTAAGTCTAGTAACTTCCGCATAAATCTCTTAAGCCAATTCAAAAGTTTTTTAATATCAGTTGGAGTTAATTTTATTATTAGACGAGATGATGAATAATCCTGCGAGAGATGAGCGTTAGTTTGTAAGCGAGGAAAACCTATTAAAAGTTAGGACTTTAGTAAGGGCTGATGTATTATGTGTGAGCGGTGATTAACGATCTTGTTTAATATTTTAAGAAAAGTTAATGGGTGAAAATTTAAATGATTGCCACACTGTTTATGAAACAACGTTGTTCTTTTGGGCATCTTAGAAGATCAATGACGTTGAATTTAAAAAAACAGTAAAAAATTATATGAACTTTTTGGAAATTATTGCCAAGTTGGCAACCTTGCATTCAAAGTTATTAACCTATATACCTATTATCGCTTTAAAAGAGTTGGTTATTTGATATAAGATTGATTTGAGGACAGGGTTTCTCTTCTTCAAAATAGTTCTTCAATTTCAAGTTTTCAACAAAGTTGTCTTCAAATCAAGTTCAATTCTTACTCTTGAGAGTGCATCGGCATTTTTATTTATTTTTCCGCTCATGTTTTCAATACGGTAGGTGTATTCCTCAAGTTTTAGATGCCATTTAGCTAATCTGCTACCTGGATCTTTGACAGAAAATAGCTAAAGTTAGAGGTCGATGATCGGTTACTAAAGTGAATTTTCGGTCAGAGATAAGAGCGGAAGTCTAACAGTTCATAAGATAGCGAATAATTCTCTCTCGACCGGTAAGTATATTTCAGCGTACGGCTTTTACGTTTCAGGTTTGTCTTGCAGAAAGTTTTCCCCAATAGCCCTTAGTAAAGGACAGCATCTATTGCAAATGCTCTTGCATCGGTAGTAAGTAAGAATGGTTTTGAAATTAGGATATATCAATGATCTATAACCATAGACTTATATCTTTGGTTATAACTCTATGGGATTTATTAAAATGGGGTCCCAAATAAATCTTGTTTTAATTCGTTAAAGGAGGTTTTGCATTCTGAATTAGAAAATCTTAATTGTTTTTAAGTAACCTGGTGAGTGGTTTCGAAATCTTGGCAAAGTTATGTAAAAAGCGACGATAATAACCTGCAAGACCTAAGAAAGATTTTGTATCTCAAAGGGGTTTTAGGTTCTGGGAAGTTTTGAATACACTCGACTTTAGAAGGGTCAGGTTTAACGCCACCTTTAGTAACTAAGTGTCCTGAATATGCGATCGCATCTGTTTAGTTGAATTTTTAGGTTTGCTTATCGACGACGTTTAATTACTTCCTTAAGACGTTCAAGATGTTTGTGAATGGTGGGAGCATAGATAATACTGTCGTCCAGGTAGACTAAGCAACGTTCATTTTGACTGACTTTTTCTTTTTTTTATCGTAACAAAATTGCATCGGACTTAAAAGATAGCATTAATTAAAAAATTGGTTCGGTACATGCATGAATTCAAAGGGTATTTAAAAGGGTTTTAATTTTGAGCGAAAAATACAAAAATCTCATCCATTATTCTGTAAGAGACCAACATACAAAATTGACGAAAACAAAGAAAAACAAAAAGTCACGGTCTCACAACGTGTAATCACAGGCTACACATGTTTCGCTTTAGTTAGAGCATCATCAGGCCTAAAATTAAAAATATTACCTAAACAAAACTAAAAACTTAACATAAAAACACTAAGAAACCTTTAGAAATCATCCACACACTTCACAGTATTTAATTAGGTTCAAAAGTAAACACGTCATTCACACACACCAGAACAGGACTCTTTTTATCTTTTGTAATTTCCATTTCCTCCAGAAGGTCAAGCTTCTTACCTTTAGGGCATTCATGAAGCATTTCAGCTCCCACCCCTGGAGAAAAATTATGAGTTGAGACCAGCAGAAATAGTTAGCAAAGGCTGATTTGGTATCACTGACATTGGTATTTTTATATTTTTCAAAAAGCGCTAAGTGTTCTTTAATGCGTGTAGAGATTTTTCTTCTAGATTGGCCAATGTATACTGCGTTGCAATCGCCACATTTTAAGAAGTAAACTCCCGATTTAGAAAGAACGTTTGCTTTGTCCACTGCACTGACCAATTGGTTCTTTAAATTATTGACTGTCTTAAACGCGATTTTTACATTTAGAGATTTAAAGAATCTTGCTAAATTTACAGAGATTGAATCAAAAAAGGACAAGGATCTAAAGGAACTTTTTGAATCGTTTATATAAACAATATTGCAGGTCAATTTATATTTATTTAAACATTTGTAAGATTTTTTTTTTGAATTTTGTAATAATAGACATCTCCCGTCTTCATTTAATAGACAAAATTTATTACAAATTTTTAAATAAGTGGGTCTTTTGCATTAAAAGGAACTTGGGTAGATTCGGATAATAATATTTTCTTTGGATCTATGGAAAATTATTTTGCAATATTTTTTTTGAAAATTGATATTCTGTATCGATCAAAAGTTTGAAGCTGTTAAAAGCATCTTTAATAAAATATAATTTTTTTAAATTGGTAGTAAGAAGTGGATTTAGAAAAAGTTTTGTTCAAGGAAGTTCAGGTGCGGGTTCAAATCATCTAGGTTCAACGTTTGAATAGTATTCTGGACGTATTCTGCAGAGTAGTTTTGAGCTAGTAATGTCAGAAAATTTTGGTAGTCGTTTTCAGGGTACTCAGTTATATTCAGGGTTTTCAGGTTATTATAATAATAGTAATTCTGATTCTTTTCTAAGTAGAATTCTTGATTATGATCATATTGGTTGGAGTCTGGTGTATCGGAAATTTCAAAATTCATATGATGGGCACGATGTTGATTGCTGTTTACATAGTTTGTATCTTCTTGAATAACGGAAGAATGGAAAGGGTTGAGTTGAGGGGGTACATTGTAATGAATCTGGGGAAATCTTTCAGCTTGTAGCTGATATATATTTGATTTTTATGATGATTATTATTGTTACGGGAATAACTAGAGGTTTGTTTTCACTGCAGATTTCAAGTTTGAAACTGTTTTTAAACCATTCTTGATGCGCATGCATAAAACTGGACAGTCAAAAGTTGGACAGTCTTTAGGATTATTTTTTATAAATTGTGTAAGTAAAGCTTTGATAAAGGCGTTTAATAATATTTGATCATCTTCATATTCAAGGATAGTTGAAAATATCTCTTAAGGTTTGGTTTTTATTATATTTAAAAATTAAAATATTTAAATGTTAATGTATATAAAATAATCAAATAGGTAATTAATCAGACGGGCCAATCAAATTGTCCAAAAAATGGTATCAACAAACCACTTTTATAAGAAAAACGGGATGATTGGATTACTTATATTAAAGCCAGATGCATGGAGTGGCTTATTCTCTATCGATCAGAATAATCAGAGGTTATCAAATGATGTTTCACTGCCTGTGCCAACGAGTGAGGTCGTCTTGTTTGCTGTCTCGAAGTTTTGAAGATTGTATAAAACTTAGTGTTCTGGCGACGTTTTACACGGATCCTACCAACTGCGCCAATTGGTATATTTCTAAAACTATAAATCTCTTTTAATTTAAAAATAAAAATTTAAATGGCTTTAAATTAATTATTCAACTTTAAACTAAACATTCAACTCTCACGAGATGTGTTAAATTATATAATATTTATGCATAATATAGAGCTAGGTCAGCGGTTCCCATGGAGAAGAAATCCTAAATTTCCAATTCATAGAATTGCTGACTCCGATTTGTTCCAAAAAAACACATGTAGATTGTTTTGTATTTCATCATATAATATACCTATATGTTAAGGTTTAGTACATTTTGCTTGTCACAAACTCTTATGATCACTCTCACGAGATGTG
>NW_026088666.1:0-17639 GCF_022605725.1 Anthonomus grandis grandis | reverse complement strand
ACACATCTCGTGAGAGTGAATGAGAGCACTTTGAAAATCCTGAAAAAGTCGTTTTCGACGTCCGTTTTTTGAGGCCAAAAATGGGCTACAAAAATGCCATATCTCGGCTCTCGTAGAAGCTACGACCTTGCGGATAGTCTCGTTGGATTCAGAAGGACGAAACTAAGACAAAACCGTTGGAATTTTCCCGATAGCTCCCATAGAAGCCGAGATATGAGCCTTCAAAGTTTGGGTTTTTTCATTTTTCGGGTATACCCCCCCGTATCGAATTTTTTCACCAAAAATTGATTTTTTCGAAATCAAACTAACTATACCAGCGTGTTATTCTGATCACCTAGATTACGAAAACACCGGGTTATAAGAGGATCCGAGCAGAACTAAGGGAATGAGAGCACTTTGAAAATCCTGAAAAAGTCGTTTTCGACGTCCGTTTTTGAGGCCAAAAATGGGCTACAAAAATGCCATATCTCGGCTCTCGTAGAAGCTACGATCTTGCGGATGGTCTCGTTGGATTTAGAAGGACGAAAACTAAGACAAAACCGTTGGAATTTTCCCGATAGCTCCCATAGAAGCCGAGATATGAGCCTTCAAAGTTTGGGTTTTTTCATTTTTCGGGTATACCCCCCCGTATCGAATTTTTTCACCAAAAATTGATTTTTTTCGAAATCAAACTAAGTATACCAGCGTCTTATTTGGATCACCTAGATTACGAAAACACCGGGTTATAACAGGATCCGAGCAGAACTAAGGGAATGAGAGCACTTTGAAAATCCTGAAAAAGTCGTTTTCGACGTCCGTTTTTGAGGCCAAAAATGGGCTACAAAAATGCCATATCTCGGCTCTCGTAGAAGCTACGACCTTGCGGATGGTCTCGTTGGATTCAGAAGGACGAAACTAAGACAAAACCGTTGGAATTTTCCCGATAGCTCATATAGAAGCTGAGATATGAGCCTTCAAAGTTTGGGTTTTTTCATTTTTCGGGTATACCCCCACGTATCGAATTTTTTCACCAAAAATTGATTTTTTCGAAATCAAACTAACTATACCAGCGTGTTATTCTGATCACCTAGATTACGAAAACACCGGGTTATAACAGGATCCGAGCAGAACTAAGGGAATGAGAGCACTTTGAAAATCCTGAAAAAGTCGTTTTCGACGTCCGTTTTTGAGGCCAAAAATGGGCTACAAAAATGCCATATCTCGGCTCTCGTAGAAGCTACGACCTTGCGGATGGTCTCGTTGGATTCAGAAGGACGAAACTAAGACAAAACCGTTGGAATTTTCCCGATAGCTCATATAGAAGCTGAGATATGAGCCTTCAAAGTTTGGGTTTTTTTCATTTTTCGGGTATACCCCCACGTATCGAATTTTTTCACCAAAAATTGATTTTTTCGAAATCAAACTAACTATACCAGCGTGTTATTCTGATCACCTAGATTACGAAAACACCGGGTTATAACAGGATCCGAGCAGAACTAAGGGAATGAGAGCACTTTGAAAATCCTGAAAAAGTCGTTTTCGACGTCCGTTTTTGAGGCCAAAAATGGGCTACAAAAATGCCATATCTCGGCTCTCGTAGAAGCTACGACCTTGCGGATGGTCTCGTTGGATTCAGAAGGACGAAACTAAGACAAAACCGTTGGAATTTTCCCGATAGCTCATATAGAAGCTGAGATATGAGCCTTCAAAGTTTGGGTTTTTTCATTTTTCGGGTATACCCCCACGTATCGAATTTTTTCACCAAAAATTGATTTTTTTCGAAATCAAACTAAGTATACCAGCGTCTTATTCTGATCACCTAGATTACGAAAACACCGGGGCATAACAGGATCTGAGCAGAACTAAGGCAATGAGAGCACTTTGAAAATCCTGAAAAAGTCGTTTTCGACGTCCGTTTTTGAGGCCAAAAATGGGCTACAAAAATGCCATATCTCGGCTCTCATAGAAGCTACGACCTTGCGGATGGTCTCGTTCGATTCAGAAGGACGAAACTAAGACAAGACCGTTGGAATTTTCCCGATAGCTCCCATAGAAGCCGAGATATGAGTCTTCAAAGTTTGGGGTTTTTTCATTTTTCGGGTATACCCCCCCGTATCGAATTTTTTCACTAAAAATTGATTTTTTCGAAATCAAACTAAGTATACCAGCGTCTTATTCTGATCACCTAGATTACGAAAACACCGGGTTATAACAGGATCCGAGCAGAAACTAAGGGAATGAGAGCACTTTGAAAATCCTGAAAAAGTCGTTTTCGACGTCGGTTTTTGAGGCCAAAAATGGGTTACAAAAATGCCATATCTCGGCTCTCGTAGAAGCTACGATCTTGCGGATGGTCTCGTTGGATTCAGAAGGACGAAACTAAGACAACACTGTTGGAATCTTCCCGATAGCTCCCACAGAAGCCGAGATATCGACCTTCAAAGTTTGGGTTTTTTCATTTTTCGGGTATACCCCCCCGTATCGAATTTTTTCACCAAAAATTGATTTTTTTCAAAGTCAAACTAAGTATATTAGCGTCTTATTCTGATCACCTAGATTACGAAAACACCGGGTTATAACAGGATCCGAGCAGAACTAAGGAAATGAGAGCACTTTGAAAATCCTGACAAAGTCGTTTTCGACGTCCGTTTTTGAGGCCAAAAATGGGCTACAAAAATGCCATATCTCGGCTCTCGTAGAAGCTACGACCTTGCGGATGGTCTCGTTGGATTCAGAAGGACGAAACTAAGACAACACTGTTGGAATCTTCCCGATAGCTCCCACAGAAGCCGAGATATCGACCTTCAAAAATTTGGGTTTTTTCATTTTTCGGGTATACCCCCCCGTATCGAATTTTTTCACTAAAAATTGATTTTTTCGAAATCAAACTAATTATACCAGCGTCTTATTCTGATCACCTAGATTACGAAAACACCGGGTTATAACAGGATCCGAGCAGAACTAAGGGAATGAGAGCACTTTGAAAATCCTGAAAAAGTCGTTTTCGACGTCCGTTTTTGAGGCCAAAAATGGGCTACAAAAAAGCGATAATCTAGGCTATCGTAAAAGCTACGATCTTGCGGATGATCTCGTTGGATTCAAAATGACGAAACTAAGACAAGACCGTTGGAATTTTCCCGATAGCTCCCATAGAAGCCGAGATATGAGCCTTCAAAGTTTGGGTTTTTTTCATTTTTCGGGTATACCCCCCCCGTAATCGAATTTTTTCACTAAAAATTGATTTTTTCGAAATCAAACTAAGTATACCAGCGTCTTATTCTGATCACCTAGATTACGAAAACACCGGGTTATAACAGGATCCGAGCAGAACTAAGGGAATGAGAGCACTTTGAAAATCCTGAAAAAGTCGTTTTCGACGTCCGTTTTTGAGGCCAAAAATGGGCTACAAAAAAGCGATATCTCGGCTATCGTAAAAGCTACGATCTTGCGGATGATCTCGTTGGATTCAAAATGACGAAACTAAGACAAGACTGTTAGAATTTTCCCGATAGCTCCCATAGAAGTCGAGATATGAGCCTTCAAAGTTTGGGTTTTTTCATTTTTCGGGTATACCCCCCCGTATCGAATTTTTTTCACTAAAAATTGATTTTTTTCAAAGTCAATCAATTTTTTTATTTTTTGATATGTATGTGGAAGGTGCCCCTTTGCTAGGAGTACTTGGCAGTTTTTTAAATGAAAGCTCTATCTTTAATAACAAAAAAGTTATGCAAAATTTTCGATCTAAAAAAGTACATGTTAATGGTAAAAAAACGAAATTTCGATTTTTCCTCAAAAACTATAATTTTTTTAGTTTTTGATAATTATGTGCAAGGTGTCCCTTTTGCCAGAAGTGCTTGGCAGTTTTTAAATGAAAGCTTTATCTTTAATAACAAAAAAGTTATGCAAAATTTTCGATCTAAAAAAGTACATGTTAATTGTAAAAAAACCGAAATTTCGATTTTTCTCAAAAACTATAATTTTTTAAATTTTGATAATTATGTGCAAGGTGCCCCTTCACTAGGAGTACTTGACTGTTTTTAAATGAAAGCTCTATCTTTAATAACAAAAAAGTTATGCAAAATTTTCGATCTAAAAAAAGTACATGTTAATTGTAAAAAAACCGAAATTTCGATTTTTCTCAAAAATTATAATTTTTTCAATTTTGATAATTATGTGCAAGGTGCCCCTTCGCTAGGAGTACTAAACTGTTTTTAAATGAAAGATCTATCATTAATAACAAAAAAGTTATGCAAAATTTTGATCTAAAAAAGTACATGTAAATTGTAAAAAATTGAAATTTCGATTTTTTTCAAAAACTACAATTTTTTTAGTTTTTAGTTATTACGTACAAGGTGCCCCTTTGCAAGGAGTACTTGACAGTTTTTAAATGAAAGCCCTATCTTTAATAACAAAAAAGTTATGCAAAATTTTCGATCTAAAAAAGTACATGTTAATTGTAAAAAACCGAAATTTCGATTTTTCTCAAAAACTATAATTTTTTAAATTTTGATAATTATGTGCAAGGTGCCCCTTCACTAGGAGTACTTGACTGTTTTTAAATGAAAGCTCTATCTTTAAAAACAAAAAAGTTATGCAAAATTTTCGATCTAAAAAAGTACATGTTAATTGTAAAAAAACAGAAATTTCGATTTTTCTCAAAAACTATAATTTTTTAAATTTTGATAATTATGTGCAAGTTGCCCCTTCACTAGGAGTACTTGACTGTTTTTAAATGAAAGCTCTATCTTTAATAACAAAAAAGTTATGGAAAATTTTCGATCTAAAAAAGTACATGTTAATTGTAAAAAACCGAAATTTCGATTTTTCTCAAAAACTATAATTTTTTCAATTAAGATAATTATGTGCAAGGTGCCCCTTTACTAGGAGTACTTGACTGTTTTTAAATGAAAGCTCTATCTTTAATAACAAAAAAGTTATGCAAAATTTTCCATCTAAAAAAGTACACGTTTATTGTAAAAAATCGAGATTTCGGTTTTTCTCAAAAACTATTATTTTTCCAATTTTGATAATTATGTGCAAGGTGCCCCTTTGCCAGGAGTGCTTGGCAGTTTTTAAATGAAAGCTCTATCTTTAATAACAAAAAAGTTATGCAAAATTTTCGATCTAAAAAAGTACACGTTTATTGTAAAAAATCGAAATTTCGGTTTTTCTCAAAAACTATTATTTTTCCAATTTTGATAATTATGTGCAAGGTGCCCCTTTGCCAGGAGTGCTTGGCAGTTTTTAAATGAAAGCTTTATCGTTAATAACAAAAAAGTTATGCAAAATTTTCGATCTAAAAAAGTACATGTTAATTGTAAAAAACCGAAATTTCGATTTTTCTCAAAAACTATAATTTTTTTAAATTTTGATAATTATGTGCAAGGTGCCCCTTCACTAGGAGTACTTGACTGTTTTTAAATGAAAGCTCTATCTTTAAAAACAAAAAAGTTATGCAAAATTTTCGATCTAAAAAAAGTACATGTTAATGGTAAAAAACGAAATTTCGATTTTTCTCAAAAAACTATAATTTTTTTAGTTTTTGATAATTATGTGCAAGATGCCCCTTTGCCAGGAGTACTTGGCAGTTTTTAAATGAAAGCTTTATATCTTTAATAATAAAAAAGTTATGCAAAATTTTCGATCTAAAAAAGTACATGTTAATTGTAAAAAACCGAAATTTCGATTTTTTTCAAAAACTATTATTTTTCCAATTTTGATAATTATGTGCAAGGTGCCCCTTCACTAGGAGTGCTTGGCAGTTTTTAAATGAAAGCTCTATCTTTAATAACAAAAAAGTTATGCAAAATTTTCGATCTAAAAAAGTACACGTTTATTGTAAAAAATCGAAATTTCGGTTTTTCTCAAAAACTATTATTTTTCCAATTTTGATAATTATGTGCAAGGTGCCCCTTCACTAGGAGTGCTTGGCAGTTTTTAAATGAAAGCTTTATCGTTAATAACAAAAAAGTTATGCAAAATTTTCGATCTAAAAAAGTACATGTTAATTGTAAAAAACCGAAATTTCGATTTTTCTCAAAAACTATAATTTTTTAACTTTTGATAATTATGTGCAAGGTGCCCCTTCACTAGGAGTACTTGACTGTTTTTAAATGAAAGCTCTATCTTTAATAACAAAAAAGTTATGCAAAATTTTCGATCTAAAAAAGTACATGTTAATTGTAAAAAACCGAAATTTCGATTTTTCTCAAAAACTATAATTTTTTCAATTTTGATAATTATGTGCAAGGTGCCCCTTCGCTAGGAGTACTAAACTGTTTTTAAATGAAAGATCTATCATTAATAACAAAAAAGTTATGCAAAATTTTGATCTAAAAAAGTACATGTAAATTGTAAAAAATTGAAATTTCGATTTTTTTTCAAAAACTACAATTTTTTTAGTTTTTAGTTATTACGTACAAGGTGCCCCTTTGCAAGGAGTACTTGACAGTTTTTAAATGAAAGCCCTATCTTTAATAACAAAAAAGTTATGCAAAATTTTCGATCTAAAAAAGTACATGTTAATTGTAAAAAACCGAAATTTCGATTTTTCTCAAAAACTATATGTTTTTCAATTTTCATAATTATGTGCAAGGTGCCCCTTTGCGAGGAGTGCTTGACAGTTTTTAAATGAAAGCTTTATCTTTAATAATAAAAAAGTTATGCAAAATTTTCGATCTAAAAAAGTACATGTTAATTGTAAAAAACCGAAATTTCGATTTTTTTCAAAAACTACAATTTTTTTAGTTTTTGGTTATTACGTACAAGGTGTCCCTTTGCAAGAAGTACTTGACAGTTTTTAAATGAAAGCTCTATCTTTAATAACAAAAAAGTGATGCAAAATTTTCGTTCTAAAAAAGAACATGTTAATTGTAAAAAACCGAAATTTCGATTTTTCTCAAAAACTATAATTTTTTAAATTTTGATAATTATGTGCAAGGTGCCCCTTCACTAGGAGTACTTGACTGTTTTTAAATGAAAGCTCTATCTTTAATAACAAAAAAGTTATGCAAAATTTTCGATCTAAAAAAGTACATGTTAATTGTAAAAAACCGAAATTTCGATTTTTCTCAAAAACTATAATTTTTTCAATTTTGATAATTATGTGCAAGGTGCCCCTTCGCTAGGAGTACTTAACTGTTTTTAAATGAAAGATGTATCATTAATAACAAAAAAGTTATGCAAAATTTTGATCTAAAAAAGTACATGTAAATTGTAAAAAATTGAAATTTCGATTTTTTTCAAAAACTACAATTTTTTTAGTTTTTAGTTATTACGTACAAGGTGCCCCTTTGCAAGGAGTACTTGACAGTTTTTAAATGAAAGCCCTATCTTTAATAACAAAAAAGTTATGCAAAATTTTCGATCTAAAAAAGTACATGTTAATTGTAAAAAACCGAAATTTCGATTTTTCTCAAAAACTATAATTTTTTAAATTTTGATAATTATGTGCAAGGTGCCCCTTCACTAGGAGTACTTGACTGTTTTTAAATGAAAGCTCTATCTTTAATAACAAAAAAGTTATGCAAAATTTTCGATCTAAAAAAGTACATGTTAATTGTAAAAAACCGAAATTTCGATTTTTCTCAAAAACTATAATTTTTTCAATTTTGATAATTATGTGCAAGGTGTCCCTTTGCAAGGAGTACTTGACAGTTTTTAAATGAAAGCTCTATCTTTAATAACAAAAAAGTGATGCAAAATTTTCGTTCTAAAAAAGAACATGTTAATTGTAAAAAACCGAAATTTCGATTTTTCTCAAAAACTATAATTTTTTAAATTTTGATAATTATGTGCAAGGTGCCCCTTCACTAGGAGTACTTGACTGTTTTTAAATGAAAGCTCTATCTTTAATAACAAAAAAGTTATGCAAAATTTTCGATCTAAAAAAGTACATGTTAATTGTAAAAAAACCGAAATTTCGATTTTTCTCAAAAACTATAATTTTTTAAATTTTGATAATTATGTGCAAGGTGCCCCTTCACTAGGAGTACTTGACTGTTTTTAAATGAAAGCTCTATCTTTAATAACAAAAAAGTTATGCAAAATTTTCGATCTAAAAAAGTACATGTTAATTGTAAAAAACCGAAATTTCGATTTTTCTCAAAAACTATAATTTTTTCAATTTTGATAATTATGTGCAAGGTGCCCCTTTGCGAGGAGTACTTGACTGTTTTTAAATGAAAGCTCTATCTTTAATAACAAAAAAGTTATGCAAAATTTTCGATCTAAAAAAGTACATGTTAATTGTAAAAAACCGAAATTTCGATTTTTCTCAAAAACTATAATTTTTTCAATTTTGATAATTATGTGCAAGGTGTCCCTTTGCAAGGAGTACTTGACAGTTTTTAAATGAAAGCTCTATCTTTAATAACAAAAAAGTGATGCAAAATTTTCGTTCTAAAAAAGAACATGTTAATTGTAAAAAACCGAAATTTCGATTTTTCTCAAAAACTATAATTTTTTAAATTTTGATAATTATGTGCAAGGTGCCCCTTCACTAGGAGTACTTGACTGTTTTTAAATGAAAGCTCTATCTTTAAAAACAAAAAAGTTATGCAAAATTTTCCATCTAAAAAAGTACACGTTTATTGTAAAAAATCGAAATCTCGGTTTTTCTCAAAAACTATTATTTTTCCAATTTTGATAATTATGTGCAAGGTGCCCCTTTGCCAGGAGTGCTTGGCAGTTTTTAAATGAAAGCTCTATCTTTAATAACAAAAAAGTTATGCAAAATTTTCCATCTAAAAAAGTACACGTTTATTGTAAAAAATCGAAATCTCGGTTTTTCTCAAAAACTATTATTTTTCCAATTTTGATAATTATGTGCAAGGTGCCCCTTTGCCAGGAGTGCTTGGCAGTTTTTAAATGAAAGCTCTATCTTTAATAACAAAAAAGTTATGCAAAATTTTCCATCTAAAAAAGTACATGTTAATTGTAAAAAACCGAAATTTCGATTTTTCTCAAAAACTATTATTTTTCCAATTTTGATAATTATGTGCAAGGTGCCCCTTTGCCAGGAGTGCTTGGCAGTTTTTAAATGAAAGCTCTATCTTTAATAACAAAAAAGTTATGCAAAATTTTCCATCTAAAAAAGTACATGTTAATTGTAAAAAACCGAAATTTCGATTTTTCTCAAAAACTATAATTTTTTCAATTTTGATAATTATGTGCAAGGTGCCCCTTCACTAGGAGTACTTGACTGTTTTTAAATGAAAGCTCTATCTATAATAACAAAAAAGTTATGCAAAATTTTCCATCTAAAAAAGTACACGTTTATTGTAAAAAATCGAAATTTCGGTTTTTCTCAAAAACTATTATCTTTCCAATTTTGATAATTATGTGCAAGGTGCCCCTTTGCCAGGAGTGCTTGGCAGTTTTTAAATGAAAGCTCTATCTTTAATAACAAAAAAGTTATGCAAAATTTTCGATCTAAAAAAGTACATGTTAATTGTAAAAAACCGAAATTTCGATTTTTCTCAAAAACTATAAATTTTTCAATTTTAATAATTATGTGCAAGGTGCCCCTTTGCCAGGAGTGCTTGGCAGTTTTTAAATGAAAGCTCTATCTTTAATACCAAAAAAGTTATGCAAAATTTTCGATCTAAAAAAGTACATGTTAATTGTAAAAAACCGAAATTTCGAATTTTTCTCAAAAACTATAATTTTTTAAATTTTGATAATTATGTGCAAGGTGCCCCTTTGCCAGGAGTGCTTGGCAGTTTTTAAATGAAAGCTCTATCTTTAATAACAAAAAAGTTATGCAAAATTTTCCATCTAAAAAAGTACATGTTAATTGTAAAAAACCGAAATTTCGATTTTTCTCAAAAACTATAATTTTTTCAATTTTGATAATTATGTGCAAGGTGCCCCTTCACTAGGAGTACTTGACTGTTTTTAAATGAAAGCTCTATCTATAATAACAAAAAAGTTATGCAAAATTTTCCATCTAAAAAAGTACACGTTTATTGTAAAAAATCGAAATTTCGGTTTTTCTCAAAAACTATTATTTTTCCAATTTTGATAATTATGTGCAAGGTGCCCCTTTGCCAGGAGTGCTTGGCAGTTTTTAAATGAAAGCTCTATCTTTAATAACAAAAAAGTTATGCAAAATTTTCGATCTAAAAAAGTACATGTTAATTGTAAAAAACCGAAATTTCGATTTTTCTCAAAAACTATAAATTTTTCAATTTTAATAATTATGTGCAAGGTGCCCCTTTGCCAGGAGTGCTTGGCAGTTTTTAAATGAAAGCTCTATCTTTAATACCAAAAAAGTTATGCAAAATTTTCGATCTAAAAAAGTACATGTTAATTGTAAAAAACCGAAATTTCGAATTTTTCTCAAAAACTATAATTTTTTAAATTTTGATAATTATGTGCAAGGTGCCCCTTTGCCAGGAGTGCTTGGCAGTTTTTAAATGAAAGCTCTATCTTTAATAACAAAAAAGTTATGCAAAATTATCGATCTAAAAAAGTACATGTTAATTGTAAAAAACCGAAATTTCGATTTTTCTCAAAAACTATAAATTTTTCAATTTTAATAATTATGTGCAAGGTGCCCCTTTGCCAGAAGTGCTTGGCAGTTTTTAAATGAAAGCTCTATCTTTAATACCAAAAAAGTTATGCAAAATTATCGATCTAAAAAAGTACATGTTAATTGTAAAAAACCGAAATTTCGATTTTTCTCAAAAACTATAATTTTTTCAATTTTGATAATTATGTGCAAATTGTCCCTTTACTAGGAGTACTTGACTGTTTTTAAATGAAAGCTCTATCTTTAATAACAAAAAAGTTATGCAAAATTTTCGATCTAAAAAAGTACATGATAATTGTAAAAAACCGAAAGTTCGATTTTTTTCAAAAACTACAACTTTTTTAGTTTTTGATTATTACGTACAAGGTGCTTCTTTGCAAGGAGTACTTGACAGTTTTTAAATAAAAGCTCTATCTTTAATAACAAAAAAGTAATGCAAAATTTTCGATCTAAAAAAGTACATGTTAATTGTAAAAAACCGAAAGTTCGATTTTTCTCGAAAACTATAATTTTTTCAATTTTGATAATTATGTGCAAATTCCCCTTTACTAGGTGTATTTGACTGTTTTTTAAATGAAAGCTCTATCTTTAATAACAAAAAAGTTATGCAAAATTTTCGATCTAAAAAAGTACATGTTAATTGTAAAAAACCGAAATTTCGATTTTTTTCAAAAACTATAATTTTTTAAATTTTGATAATTATGTGCAAGGTGCCCCTTCACTAGGAGTACTTGACTGTTTTTAAATGAAAGCTCTATCTTTAATAACAAAAAAGTTATGCAAAATTTTCGATCTAAAAAAGTACATGTTAATTGTAAAAAACCGAAATTTCGATTTTTCTCAAAAACTATAAATTTTTCAATTTTAATAATTATGTGCAAGGTGCCCCTTTGCCAGGAGTGCTTGGCAGTTTTTAAATGAAAGCTCTATCTTTAATACCAAAAAAGTTATGCAAAATTTTCGATCTAAAAAAGTACATGTTAATTGTAAAAAACCGAAATTTCGAATTTTTCTCAAAAACTATAATTTTTTAAATTTTGATAATTATGTGCAAGGTGCCCCTTTGCCAGGAGTGCTTGGCAGTTTTTAAATGAAAGCTCTATCTTTAATAACAAAAAAGTTATGCAAAATTTTCGATCTAAGAAAGTACATGTTCATTGTAAAAAACCGAAATTTCGATTTTTCTCAAAAACTATAATTTTTTCAATTTTAATAATTATGTGCAAGGTGCCCCTTTGCCAGGAGTGCTTGGCAGTTTTTAAATGAAAGCTCTATCTTTAATAACAAAAAAGTTATGCAAAATTTTCGATCTAAAAAAGTACATGTTAATTGTAAAAAACCGAAATTTCGATTTTTTTCAAAAACTATAATTTTTTCAATTTTAATAATTATGTGCAAGGTGCCCCTTTGCCAGGAGTGCTTGGCAGTTTTTAAATGAAAGCTTTATCTTTAATAACAAAAAAGTTATGCAAAATTTTCGATCTAAAAAAGTACATGTTAATTGTAAAAAACCGAAATTTCGATTTTTATCAAAAACTATAAATTTTTAAATTTTGATAATTATGTGCAAGGTGCCCCTTTGCCAGGAGTGCTTGGCAGTTTTTAAATGAAAGCTTTATCTTTAATAACAAAAAAGTTATGCAAAATTTTCGATCTAAAAAAGTACATGTTAATTGTAAAAAACCAAAATTTCGATTTTTCTGAAAAACTATAAATTTTTAAATTTTGATAATTATGTGCAAGGTGCCCCTTCACTAGGAGTACTTGACTGTTTTTAAATAAAAGCTCTATCTTTAATAACAAAAAAGTTATGCAAAATTTTCGATCTAAAAAAGTACATGTTAATTGTAAAAAACCGAAATTTCGATTTTTTTCAAAAACTACAATTTTTTTAGTTTTTGATTATTACGTACAAGGTGCCCCTTTGCTAGGAGTACTTGACTGTTTTTAAATGAAAGCTCTATCTTTAATAACAAAAAAGTTATGCAAAATTATCGATCTAAAAAAGTACATGTTAATTGTAAAAAACCAAAATTTCGATTTTTCTCAAAAACTATAATTTTTTCGATTTTGATAATTATGTGCAAATTGCCCCTTTACTAGGAGTACTTGACTGTTTTTAAATGAAAGCTCTATCTTTAATAACAAAAAAGTTATGCAAAATTTTCGATCTAAAAAAGTACATGTTAATTGTAAAAAATCGAAATTTGGATTTTTTTCAAATATTATAATTTTTTCAGTTTTTGATAATTACGTACCAGGGGCCTATTTGCAAGAAGTACTTGGCAGTTTTTAAATGAAAGCTCTATCTTTAATAACAAAAAAGTTATGCAAAATTTTCGATCTAAAATAGTACCTGTTAATTGTAAAAAACCGAAATTTTAATTTTTCTCAAAAACTATAATTTTTTCAGTTTTTGATTATTACGTACAAGATGCCCCTTTGAAAGGAGTACTTGGCAGTTTTTAAATGAAAGCTCTATCTTTAATAACAAAAAAGTTATGCAAAATTTTCGATCTAAAAAAGTACAGGTTAATTGTAAAAAACGGAAATTTCGATTTTTCTCAAAAACTACAATTTTTTTAGTTTTTGATTATTACGTACAAGATGCCCCTTTGAAAGGAGTACTTGGCAGTTTTTAAATGAAAGCTCTATCTTTAATAACAAAAAAGTTATGCAAAATTTTCGATCTAAAAAAGTACATGTTAATTGTAAAAAACCGAAATTTCGATTTTTTTTAAATATTATAATTTTTTCAGTTTTTGATAATTACGTACCAGGGGTCGCTTTGCAAGAGGTACTTGACAGTTTTTAAATGAAAGCTCTATCTTAAATACCAAAAAAGTTATGCAAAATTTACGAACTTATAAAGTACATGTTAATGGTAAAAAACCGAAATTTCCTTTTTTTTTTCAAAAACTACAATTTTTTTAGTTTTTTATTATTACGTACAAGGTGCCCCTTTGTAAAAATTAAAAATAAATAATTATAAAAACAAACACGATATAGCTTGACTTGCCTTAATCCTAACTTGTTCTGACTCGTCTTGCATCAGTCTAATCAGTTTATCGCAGACAGTTTCCAGTGAAACTTTAGTAGTTTGGCGTAGAACAAACCGGTGACAAGGGCGGGATTGGCCCTTAGACACCACCATTAAACCAACTCGTCCTCGATTTGATCCCCAAGTAACCTTGATATCATAGATTCCATAAATCCCTAATTAAATTCAAAATAGATCACAAACTGCATGAATATTACATTTAAGGTGCTGCCATTTACTTACTATGCGTTTAATTAACTCCTTAATAAAATCCGTGAACATCAAGTCGGTGTCGTCGCCCAAACACTCCTGGATCATGCGGTATACCTCCGGAAAATCCAGATAAGGGCCAACCTTCTGGATTGTACTTTTAGAGGCCTAAATGGGGTCCATGCATGAGTTAAGTGAGTAAAATGATCCGAAAAAGTCATACCTTGACAACATACACGTCTGGATTGCATAGATGCAAGAGTAAAGTGATGAGGTTCCCTTGGATCTCACTCGATCCTTGAATGCCTCAAAATTGGTCTCCTGGCCAAGGGATGTTGCCAGATCTCCTAATAACTGGATCGAGGATCTCCTTAGACCTGGATCCTCTTGACTGAATAGCAACTTGATCCTCACTGCTCCGGTAACTTGAAAGGAACTGAATTTGAACCCTGGCAAACTGTTCAGGAGTTTCGAGAAGGATTGCAGGGACTCCAGGATCAGCTCGCTTTCGTTCCTAGATAAGGAAGAATAGGTCGATCATTTTGTAAATTATTAAATTAAGAGTAGAACCTTTCAAGGAACCTACAGTTGAGTAGCTCGTTGTCGAGTTATTTCTTCGGGTCCTATTTATTTATTAAGAAATAAATCCTGGAATTTTTACTGAATTGACTTAGAAAATGGACAATATTGATAATGTGGACTAAAAACTCATTAAAATCCATATTGAGATTTGATCACCAGAAACAAAGTCTGTGATAATCACAGAAAAGCTTGCCGGTCAATAAAATCAATCAATTAATAAATTGTCACTGTCAAAATTAGATGTTTTATTTGTAATTCTTATGGTAGAGATTTATTCAAAGTAAGTATATGTAAACGGAATCCAGGTATTAGAGGTTTTTAAAGAAGAAGAGGGAGAAGAAGAAGAAGAAAAATAAGAAGCAGAAGAAACTTATGGCTCAACTGCTTGTAAAAAATCAATAATTTTGTCCAGGCATTTAAAAAAGAGGAAGAAGAAGAAGGAGAAGAGAAGTAGCAGTAGCCAAAGTGCGAGAGAAAAGAAGAGAGATGAGAGATGAGAGAAAGAAAAGAGGATTCGTATGTCAAAGAAACCACTTATGTCGGGAAATCTCAGTTAATTCACCTCAGTTATGGGCTTAGTTTTAACACCTTTTAATAACAAAATAGATAACATAAATTGCTAGCCAAGAAACAGGACAGTTGTAACCTTACCTATTAATAATAAAAGCACTAACCCGGATTAAAACCTTTTAACGGAACCACGGAGTCAAAAGCGCCATACTTCTTTATTAAATAATGTAAACGAAGTGTGATACTCTCACGAGATGTGTTAAGTATACTCCGAGCAGAAATGTAGGGTTTAAAGAATGTCATACATTTCCACAAATAAATAAAATATTTAAGACGCCCGATATTCTAATAGAACGAACTATAGCAAATTTAGAGGTCGTTCCGCTACATTATATATTTAAGAAAGAACTACGGGTTTGATAAATTTTTTTAATTTTCAAAATTTTTATAGACACTTTTTGTTTTAAATTAAAAGTAGAACAAAGTACAAAGAATAACATTTAACCGTAAAACGAAAAATAAAGGAGTTATGGGAGGTTTTTGAAATTTTTGAAAAATTGAAAAAAAAAATATTTTTTTTTGGCAAATCGATAGACCATTTAAAACACTTTAAAAAAATATATAATTTATATAAAACTTTTCGAAAAATGCACCAAAAAAAAGTTATACGCAAAAAGTCTTTCTCAAAAATGCAAAGGGTTATCCCTGGAAAATTGCTCATAAAATCGGTTTTTATTTTTTTTCGGGAAAAATATTGGTTGCAGAAAAAAAATTGTATTAACAAAAGTTGTTTGGAACCTCAATGCCCATCAGATTCAATAAAAAAAAGATTTTTAAGTCTAACAGTTTTCCAGAAAATTGAAAAAAGCCTTTAAACAGTTTATCTTTATTTTCTCGAAAAATAGATGTAATATTAAAAAAAAAATTTTTGCACCGAATTTCCGATCAAAAACAGAACAAATCATAATGAACGATATTTAATCGTAAAACAAGAAATACCAGAATTATAAAAGATTTTTGAGAAAAGTTAAGAAACTTACCCCAAATTGTGATAATCCAAACAGTTCATTAAAATGCCCAGTATCTGATTGCAGTACCGCACCACGAGCTCCTTATTCAAATTCTCCGGGGCATACCCCGATCTTCCGCACCCAGCAGCTCTGGTCCAGCTGGACATCCAAAATCATCTCCAATAGGTTTTCTATTTAAACCGCCTGTTTGCACTCTACATTGTCCTTGATCAAGTAGGTAAAGAAAGCGACCACTACCGTCCACTAAGGTATCAGGTCCGACCGAATACTGGGCCCATAAAGGAGACGATCCATGACAAAGTGTGCTACATGTCTGCACATACGCCCCCCACCACTGTTTCGGTCATTTTTAGAAAGAGAAGTTAGTCCTGGTCGCTGCAGAGAGAGCTGGAGAATAAAAGGTACGGTCACATGTGAACGAGTGAGTCAACCCATATCCCCCACCCGCCCCACACTGTTTATCAGTAAAAAATTATATACCCCCCCCCCTTTCAAATTTTTTCATAATTTTTTTTTATTCGAATTCCAACTAACTATAACAGCGGATTATTCTCATCAAGTAGATCACGAAAATACCGGGTTATAAGGGAATCTGAGCAGAACTAAGAAATCGAGTATTTTTTCGACCTCGTTTTTGAGGCCAAAAATGGGCTACAAAAATGCCATATCTCGGCTATCGTAAGAGCTACGACCTTGCGGATGGTCTCGTTGGATTCAGAAGGACGAAACTAAGACAACACTGTTAAAATCTTCCCGATAGCTCCCATAGAAGCTGAGATATGAGCCTTCAAAGTTTGGGTTTTTTCATTTTTCGGGTATACCCCCCCGTATCGAATTTTTTCACCAAAAATTGATTTTTTTCAAAGTCAAACTAAGTATACCAGCGTCTTATTCTGATCACCTAGATTACGAAAACACCGAGTTATACCAGGATCCAAGCAGAACTAAGGGAATGAGAGCACTTTGAAAATCCTGAAAAAGTCGTTTTCGACGTCCGTTTTTGAGGCCAAAAATGGGCTACAAAAATGCCATATCTCGGCTCTCGTAGAAGCTACGATCTTGCGGATGGTCTCGTTGGATTTAAAATGCCGAAACTAAGACAAGACCGATGGAATTTTTCCGATAGCTCCCATAGAAGCTGAGATATGAGCCTTCAAAGTTTGGGTTTTTTCATTTTTCGGGTATACCCCCCCGTATCGAATTTTTTCACCAAAAATTGATTTTTTTCAAAGTCAAACTAAGTATACCAGCGTCTTATTCTGATCACCTAGATTACGAAAACACCGGGTTATACCAGGATCCGAGCAGAACTAAGGGAATGAGAGCACTTTGAAAATCCTGAAAAAGTCGTTTTCGACGTCCGTTTTTGAGGCCAAAAATGGGCTACAAAAATGCCATATCTCGGCTCTCGTAGAAGCTACGACCTTGCGGATGGTCTTGTTGGATTCAGAAGGACGAAACTAAGACAAAACCGTTGGAATTTTCCCAATAGCTCCCATAGAAGCCGAGATATCGACCTTCAAAGTTTGGGTTTTTTCATTTTTCGGGTATACCCCCCCGTATCGAATTTTTTCACCAAAAATTGAATTTTTTCAAAGTCAAACTAAGTATGCCAGCGTCTTATTCTGATCACCTAGATTACGAAAACACCGGGTTATAACAGGATCTGAGCAGAACTAAGGCAATGAGAGCACTTTGAAAATCCTGAAAAAGTCGTTTTCGACGTCCGTTTTTTTTTTTCAAAAAAAAAAAA
>NW_026088665.1:0-17640 GCF_022605725.1 Anthonomus grandis grandis | reverse complement strand
ATTACTAGTTTTTCTACTGTCGAAGTCGATCCTCTCCTTTGAAGCATTGGGTTTTCAAAATTTCGCTCGATGGATCTTCTACGCTCCTCAGGGTCCATCAATTTCTCCAAAAGCTGGCGTTCCAGCGCATCCAAGCTCTGTTGCTGTTGCGCAGAGTCTTCCTTTAACGTCTTTGCTTTCCCAGTAGTAAATTCACCCTCCTGCCCGGTGTCCACAGAAGAGCTTCCTGTTGACGTGGTAGCAATGTCACCAAGGCCGTCCCACGTCGAAGCGACCTTAGCCTGTACTGGGGTTTCCGACTCCCCCTGCACCGTACGGTTTAATTCTCTATGTTCCATAATTCATATATTTTAGTGTGGGGGGTTGCCCCAAAAAGAGTCCTTTAGTCGTTGCCATGTCATTATCTTGAGGGCCGGTTTGTGGAGGATGTGATGGGAGAGAACAGGAGCCTCCTAGCCCTCGAAACTTAAAAGCGTCGGAGGGGATCAACACGCCGCTCCCAGGGAGCGGGGGAATAAGGATATGATTTTAAAAGGTAAGTAGGGTAAATTACAGGGAAAGTCTTGGGGCCCCTCCTCCTTTATCCGGGCTTGGGACCGGCACCAGCACTCTGACCTACTCAGTTCAGCCAGCGCACTGGAGGCGGAGTTAACCCAACCCAACCCAACCCAACCCAACCCAACCCAACCCAACCCAACCCAACCCAACCCAACCCAACCCAACCCAACCCAACCCAACCCAACCCAACCCAACCCAACCCAACCCAACCCAACCCAACCCAACCCAACCCAACCCAACCCAACCCAACCCAACCCAACCCAACCCAACCCAACCCAACCCAACCCAACCCAACCCAACCCAACCCAACCCAACCCAACCCAACCCAACCCAACCCAACCCAACCCAACCCAACCCAACCCAACCCAACCCAACCCAACCCAACCCAACCCAACCCAACCCAACCCAACCCAACCCAACCCAACCCAACCCAACCCAACCCAACCCAACCCAACCCAACCCAACCCAACCCAACCCAACCCAACCCAACCCAACCCAACCCAACCCAACCCAACCCAACCCAACCCAACCCAACCCAACCCAACCCAACCCAACCCAACCCAACCCAACCCAACCCAACCCAACCCAACCCAACCCTTTTTTTTTTTTTTTTTTTTTTTTTTTTTATTTTTTTTTTATATAGCGATGGAAATGCAGTTACGCAGACTGGCTACCGGTGTTCTGTGGCTCGGGTCTGCGTACGATCTGTACCGAAATAAGAGTAGCCAGTACTGTGGGACTCGGTGCAACCCATACCCACTAAAACCACCGCTTTGAGGATTCTACGTACTCCCTGGAACTGTTCAGTTTTGAATATACTTCAGGGAGGAACGTTGCCTTTGTCACTCTTCAGATTCCGCTCTCCTTTCTTCCTTTTCTTTGGTTTCGATCATCCTTTGCATCATACTGCTAATTATTTCCCAGTTTTTTCTATTCCCAAGCATAATTTCTATTAAGTTGTCTGGGTTTAGTTGCTGTCCCAAGTTATGTTCCGCAGATAAGCGAAGAGGTTCAAAACGTTCACACTGAAACAGCATGTGCTCTGCTGTATCTTCCCCAGAGTCACCATACATGCATGACGGGTTTTGTCTTCTTTTGTATTTATAAAGATATGATGCGAAACAGCCATGTCCTGTTAAGAATTGCGTTATTGGGTACGTCATTTCCCCGAAGCGTCTGTTGATCCATTGATGTATGTCTCTGATAAGCAATTTTGTCCACGTTGCGGTCTCCCGTGATTCCTCCCACTTTTCTTGCCAAAGTGTCATTGTGATGCTTCTCTCCTCCTCTTCAATTTTTTTGCGGTCTTCCTCTCCTATTTCTCTTCCTAGGGTTCTCTTCCTGTTGTCTATTCGCGTTCTTTCCTTTATCAGCTCCACTATAGGTATCAGGTTTGCTAGAAGAGTAGCTGCCTCAAATGATACCGTGTGGTATGCAGAGATACACCTCAAGGCGATAGTCCTTTGGCTGGAGGATAGTTTGCATGCATTTCGCGAAGCATTTATCCCGTTACTCCATATAGGAGCTGCATATAGCACAATTGATTGGAAAGCCATAGCCAGGACTCTTCTTTTAGAGCTCGAGGGGCCTCCTGTGTTGGGTAATAAACATCCGAGTGCTTTGAAAACGTTGTTGACTTTCCTTAAAACCTCTCTGATATGTGGTGAGTATGACAATGTATAGTCCAGAGTGACACCGAGGTATTTTAGTGATTTGGTAGGTTTTATCACGTTTGACCCGAGTTTAAAGTGTATTTCTCTTCTGTTTTTGTAACTCCAGCCGAACACCAAGGACGATGTTTTTTCCGGTGCTATTTCAAGTTGATTTTCCCCCATCCATGAGTTTATTGCGTATAAGGTAGTGTTTCCCTTATGGATTGTTTCCTGGATTGTGTCAGCTAAAATAACCATTGCTAGATCGTCAGCATAACATATAATTTCAGTACCTGGTGGTCTTGGTATTGTCATTATGTCATCGTAGTTGATATTCCATATTTGTGGTCCCAGAACTGAGCCCTGTGGGACTCCTGCTTCTACGCTAAGGGTCGATTTATTATTGACCTTAACTTTCCTATTTGTGAAATAAGACACTATCATCTTGATAAGATAAGGTTGAATTCCTCTGTTTTGCAGTTTGTCGACTATGATACTCCAGTTTGCTGAATTAAAAGCATTTTTTACATCGATGCATATTAGAGTTGTTATTTTGTTTCTGTTAGACTGGACTATACCTGTAATTTTCCTTATAGCGTCTGTAGTCGACTTGCGTTTTCGAAAACCGTATTGGTTTGCGTTTAGTCCTCCGGTTCTCTCGAGCTCTTTATTAATCCTGGCTACCATTATTTGTTCTAGGACCTTTCCCAGAACATCCAGCAGGAGAATAGGCCGGTATTTTTTATGGGTGTCTTCTGGTTTAGTGGGTTTTTCTAGGAGTATCAACTTTGAGTTTTTCCATTGTGATGGAAAGTAGCTCTTTATGAAGCATTCAGAAAAAAGTTTTCTAAAATATTCAGGTTCGTCTAGGATCATTTGTTTAACGTCGGCAGGTATCATCTCGTCCAGACCAGGTGCCTTTCCAACTTTTATCTTTTCAACAGCCATATTCAGTTCTGCTAAGGTCACTATGGGTCCTTCAGTTCCTGTCTGAATTTCTGGCAGCATGCTTTTTGGCGTGGTGACGAAGAGATCATGGAAGATTTTAACTTTTTGCTCGTTTCTTATAGAAATCCTTGGTCCAGTAAAACGTAGTTGGGTTCTAATAATCTGGTATGCCTGACCGAATATATCCTTATCCAGTTCTTTGCATAGCTCTTTCCATTTTTCTTTTTTAGTCTTCCTTATCTTCTTTGTTAGGCTGTTTCTAGATTCCTTGTAGGTTTGTAGTAACTGTGATCGTCGAAGTTGGTTTCTCGTTTCTCTTTGTAACTTTCTTCTTTTTATTTTCAGGTCCATAATCTCTCGTTGGATTTCATCATTCCACCAGTAGGGCATTTTAAAGTCCGAGTTTGCCCTGATGTTTCTCCGGGATGTTTGGTAGGTATTTATGATTTTATGAATTTTTTTTTCCAGGTTGTCAGGATCTTCAGAAGCCGTCAGGTAAGTAAGTTTTCTTTTGAATGTATCTACGTCTAGTCGTTTAATAAACTTGCATTTATTCTTTTTATCTATCTTATTTACATTTATCTGAGTCACTATGCTGTAATGGTCGCTTAAATTTTCTTCATTTTCTAGCACTTGCCATTTGTATCCTTTTTCGATGATGTCTTCGGATACAAAGGTAAGATCAATGTAGGAAACACCGTTTGAGCGAACTAGGGTGGGACATTTCCCATCATTTATGCAGGTAAGGTTAAGTGATTGGGTTAGCTCTTGTAGTAATCCTCCCCTGCGATCGGTAGTTGCTCCACCCCATAAGCTATTTTTTGCATTAAAGTCTCCACATATGACCAATGGTTTTTTGTTTTTCATGAGCTGTTGCTGTGCATGGATGAAGAGTTCGTTCAGAGATTCCTCAAAGTTTTGAAAATGATAACTAGGTGGTATATATACTGAGTAAAGATCAACGGGTCCCGCCTCAACGTGAACAAAATTTTTAAGTTTTGAGTAAGAATAACATGAGATATACGATTGACTGAGTGTATTCTTTTTTATCAAGCAGTTACTTTCTTCACCTTTTGATACAAAAGTGTGTAGGTTTCCTGATTTAGCCGATTTCTTATTCGGTTCTTGTATGCAAATTATATCGCAATTGTAGGCTTGGGCTAGTCCCTGTACTAAGTTTTCTGAAGTAGTTCTACGATTGACGTTACACTGAATAATGGCTAAAGATTGAACGGACATATTTTAGTTGGCGGTAACTTGCTTTAGGGGATTACGGTCCCTTCTGTTCTCTCTATGGTATTGAGCGATCCTTTTAATTCTTTCTGCGGTTACCGCCCTTCTAAAGCTTGCACAACTAAATGTTCCAGATTGATGACCCTCTTGATTGCAGGAGGGACAGTACTCCTTTTCTTCCTTGCAGTCCTTTTTCTTGTGTCCTAGATCTCCACAGCGAAAGCACTTATTTTCCATATGCTTTTCAACTTCTTGGCAGAATTTCGCTTCATGTCCAAAGTTCCAACACCTATAGCATTTGTCTAACTTGATTCTTTCTTGTATTCGACAGTCTGTTAACCCTATTCTGATATGGGTTTTCATCATAATGGGTGCAGTTTCAGATTCGGCTATTGTAAGTACGGCGGACTTACCTCCATAGTGATTTTCATTCAGTGTTAGCTTGGCTTTATTCCAGTCCTGTACTATTTTCTCCATAGTGAGCGTTTCCTTTACTTCTTCTTCGGTAGTCACCGAGTCAAGATCTCTAATATAAAAAGTTTTCGTAGCTATCCCCCTTCCTGATACTCTTACTTTTGGATCTCCCAAAGCTTTCGCAACGTCATCTTTAGTCTTTTGTATTGCAGCGTTCTCTCTAAGTTTTAATAGCAGGTTGCCATTTGCTGTCTTACGTACTTGCTTGATGGATGATCCTATTGTTTTATCCACATTTGATCTTAGCATTTGCAGCATGTCTAAATAAGATTTCCCTTGAATAGGAGTTATTATTAGAGCTTCTCCTTTCGGCTTTCGCTCAGAAATTGTTTTTGACAAAGAGTCTTTAGGACACCAAATCGAGGCCTTTTGGACGGTGTCTTTAAGGACGGATTCTACCATTTTCCTAAAATATTCCGGGCGTATTTTAGAGGGTGAGATAACTGTAATGGCTCCCAAATTCAACTCTTTTGCAGTTTTTCGCACTTGTTTTAAGAGTTCGAAGATTTCCTGCTCCTGGTCTTCTAGTGTGTAAAGCGCTGTAATGCTTCTGCTTTTTTGTTTTTCTCCTTCTTTGCCCCTGACTAAGTATTTCACTCTTTCTTCTAGAGTGAGATATGAACCCCCATTACATTTTATTGGTTCTTCTTCCTGTAGTACCGAGAAATTGTCAACAATTTCTTTTGTAACTCCTGTTTCGTCTCCTAGGTTTGAGGCTTTTCTGAGAAATAGAAATAGATGGTCCGGCCTGTGATCTAGAGAGGATTTTTCTTCAAGGTGCGTAATTTTATAAACTGCGGTAGCCCATTTCGTTTTTAAAATTCTTTCACAGCATTTGTAGTCCTCTAGATCCAACTTGTCTAATGTTGTAATTTCTTCTTCAGTGTCTTTTCCGGCTTTTATTATCTTGCATTCTTCCAATTGCGTCTTCAGATGGATATTGTCCCTTCTTAGTTCTTCGTTTATTAGCCTTAATTTGCCGTTTTCGGTCTCTTTTTCACAGATTTGTTCTTCTAAACTTTGGACAACATTTGAATACTCTGTGTCCTCTCTGTTATGTATTGTTGCTATTCTTTCTGTGTCTATGTGAATTTTGTCCGTCAGGTATTTTAGTTCTGCGGCTAGGGATTTGACCACTTTGTGAACGTTCTGGTTATCGACGCCATATTTTACCAGTTCCAAGGTTTTCTTTGTCAGTTCTGCTACGTTAGTCTTTAGATTACTTACGATTTTTGAAGGCTTTGTGCTACGTTCTCTTTTAACATCTCTGGTTTGTTCTCCAAAGGATACGTCTTCAAGTTTTCGTTTTTCCTGTATTTTTTCGAAAAATTTTCCAATGTCTATGGAGCACGAATTTTCCGAGGACAATGAACACTTACGGGATGCCGGAGGAGATCTGCCAACTGAGTCTCTCCTTTTAAACACTTCTTGTTCACTTGTTTCAGGTACCTCCTTGTACTTGTCTTGGTTTTGTTTTGTTCCAGTCGACATTTTCTGCTTTGAGGCCTGGTTCCCTACCTCGAAAGCTGAACAGTCGCTTGCTGGCGGTCGAGCTGGGCCTGTTCGCGCACCCTCATTCTCGACCGGTACTGGGGTATCCCTCCCCTGCACCGTAAACTTATTACTTTTATTTGTTTTATCCATGATAGTTTATTTTTTTTGTCCTTGTCCGTTGCGTGGGTCATTATCAGCATATCAGTTTTTTTTTTTTTTTTTTTTCCAGGTAGGATTGTGGAAGAAATAAGGAGCCTCCTAGCCCTCGTTTCCTAATAGCGTCGGAGGGGAGAAGTGGTTGCTGCCAGGCAACAAAAAACCGTGGGAGAAGGATGACGTTTAAAGGGTAAGTAGGGAAAGAAATTAGGAAAACATTTTTGGAGACGCCTCGATAAGGCGCCTGAGCCGTCCTTTGCAGAGAGACGTCCAACCTTGCGCATTTTGGTGCTCAAGGCTGGACGGCCGTCTGAGCCCCCTCCACCAGCGTCAAGGTCCAGCGGCTCCTCGAGGGGGAACCCAACCCAACCCAACCCAACCCAACCCAACCCAACCCAACCCAACCCTTTTTTTTTTTTTTTTTTTTTTTTTTTTTTTTTTTTTTTTTTTTTTTTTTTTTTTTTTGTGGTGGAAAGTGAATGCTCATTTACGCACATCTGGGAAGGTAACCCAGATAGTGTGGGACTCACGGCCTCCTCCCTCTTCTTCTTGCTGGGAGACTGTCCTACCCACTAAACACAAAACCACCATGTCTCTCTTACTGCGCTTCTCCCCGGATCTGTTACCTCTTGGTATATAGCACAGGGAGGGCGTGGTCTAGTCTGTTAAAGTTCTTTCCTCTTTTTCCTTTAGTTCTACAATTTCTTTTATCATCTTTCCTATTAAATTCCAATTTTCAGCACCTTGCAGCATATTTTCGACAAGATTTTCAGGACATAAATTTATACCTAGTTCAATTTCGACATTTACTCTAATCCTATCAAATCTTTCACAGTGAAACAACATGTGTTCTACAGTGTCCTCGACAGCATCCCCATACATACAGGCAGGAGTTTCTCTTTTTTTATACTTGTACAGATATGTACCAAAACAACCTTTTACCTCTTTTTGTATTTCCATGATGGACTCAGTAGGTTTAATTTTTAATAGTAGGTTTCCTTTTGCCGTTCTTCGGACTTGTTTTATTTGGGAAATTGAATTATTTGTTCCGTTTTCTCTCAATTTTTTTAACATTTCTGCATACGTGTTTCCTTCTTGAGTGTCGACAATAAGAACGTTGTCTTGGGGCATCGGTTTTTTTTGGTATCATTCTTTGTAACGACCCGTTTCTACACAGTATATTAACGTTTGCGGGGTGATCCCTGTATATGCATTCCACCATCTTTCTTAGAAGCATGGGGTTTGTGTTGCCTGGGGATATGATTGTTATCTCCCTAGCCTCCAAGTCGGTAGTGAGTGTTTGGGCCTTTTTGATTAACATGTAAATATCCTTTTCCCGTAGATCCCCTATTGGGCACAATACCGTAATTGATTTTTTCTTTTTTTGTATTTTTTCTTCTCTATTTTTTCTTAGTGTGTATTCCTCCTCGATCATCTGGTAGCTTCCCTCTTTACACTGAATCATTTCTTCTTCATATATTTCCGGGTGTCTATTTAGGATTTCTCCCTCGAGGCCCGTCTCTATCCTTTCGGCATTAAAACCTGCCTCGCAGAAGAAAATTACATGATCTGGTCTACAACCAATTTGCGATGCCTCCTGCACTTTAGTTTTTTTAAAAATCTCTGGTGCCCATTTCTTTCTTATTATCTCCTGAATGGATTCGTAGTTTTTTGTTTCTATTTTTTCCAGCGATGTTATTTTTCTTCTATTTTTGTTAATGTTTCCATTTTTGAAAGTTTTTCCCGCATTTCTAGGTTTTGGTTTTTTATAGCTTTTAGTTCGTGGATCAGTTTATTTTTTTCTTTTTCTGTTTCGTACATATGCAATTGAAGATTTAATATTTCTTGGTTTAGAGTGGTTTCTTGGGTTTTAACTTCTTCTGCGTTTCTTCGGAAATCGCATTCAACCTTGCTGGCTACTAATTTTAGTGTTCCGGCCAGGGCCTTGACAGTTTTATGGACGTTTTGATTTTGGCGCCCAAACATAATTAGTTCCTCTATTTTTTCTGTTAACTCGAGGATGTTCTGTTCTATTTTTTTTTCTACTTCCCTTTGTTTGCTTCGTTCGCGCTTTGGTTCTGGAGAAAGTTCTTCAAAGGATACATCTTTTCGTTTTCTTTTATCCATTAATTGTGTGAAAAAGTTTCCTAAGTTTCCACCCGATTTTTCATTTGCATTTGTGGACGAGGTTGAACCCCTCCTCTGTACATAGGGGGAAACATAGTTTCGTTCTATGGATTTTCGCCGCTCCTCTGGGTCAATCAGGCGCTCCAATAGTACACGTTCTACGTCGTCGATGGTATGTTGGTCCTCTTCTTCGTCTTGAAGGCAACTATCTGTCAAGTTTTCCGGGTCCGTATGGGTAGCGGTTGTAATTTCTTCTGGAGTCAGGCAGGCGCCTGAAAAACAGTAGTTGGCTGACGGTCGGTTCGAGCCTGTTTTCTCACTCTTGCCGACCGGCACTGGGGTATCCCTCCCCTGCACCGTAAACGTTTCTTCTTTTGTTTTGTCTTCCATGTTGTGTATGTATATAGGTTCCATTTCCATTGCCCGGTCATCACCAATATAATCCAATCGTAAAATTTTTTTTTTTTTTTTTTTTTTTTTTTTTTTTTTTTTTTTTTTAGGGAGGGATGGGAAAAAGAAGGACCTCCTAGCCCTCGTTGCCTAATAGCGTCGGAGGGGTCAAGTTTGCAGTTGTTCCCAGGGAACAGACCGAAGGAATAAGGAAAGCATTAAACAGGTAAGTAGGGTGAGACTTTAGGTAAGTATGTTGGGTAGCGCTTTAACAAAACACGCCTGAGCTGTCCTTAGCAGGCAGACACCCAGTCTTACCCTTTAACTGTTTAAGACTGGATGGCTGCCTGGGCCCCCTCCACCAACGACAAGGTCCAGCAGCTCCTCGAGGGGGAACCCAACCCAACCCAACCCAACCCAACCCAACCCAACCCAACCCTTTTTTTTTTTTTTTTTTTTTTTTTTTTTATTTTTTTTTTATATAGCGATGGAAATGCAGTTACGCAGACTGGCTACCGGTGTTCTGTGGCTCGGGTCTGCGTACGATCTGTACCGAAATAAGAGTAGCCAGTACTGTGGGACTCGGTGCAACCCATACCCACTAAAACCACCGCTTTGAGGATTCTACGTACTCCCTGGAACTGTTCAGTTTTGAATATACTTCAGGGAGGAACGTTGCCTTTGTCACTCTTCAGATTCCGCTCTCCTTTCTTCCTTTTCTTTGGTTTCGATCATCCTTTGCATCATACTGCTAATTATTTCCCAGTTTTTTCTATTCCCAAGCATAATTTCTATTAAGTTGTCTGGGTTTAGTTGCTGTCCCAAGTTATGTTCCGCAGATAAGCGAAGAGGTTCAAAACGTTCACACTGAAACAGCATGTGCTCTGCTGTATCTTCCCCAGAGTCACCATACATGCATGACGGGTTTTGTCTTCTTTTGTATTTATAAAGATATGATGCGAAACAGCCATGTCCTGTTAAGAATTGCGTTATTGGGTACGTCATTTCCCCGAAGCGTCTGTTGATCCATTGATGTATGTCTCTGATAAGCAATTTTGTCCACGTTGCGGTCTCCCGTGATTCCTCCCACTTTTCTTGCCAAAGTGTCATTGTGATGCTTCTCTCCTCCTCTTCAATTTTTTTGCGGTCTTCCTCTCCTATTTCTCTTCCTAGGGTTCTCTTCCTGTTGTCTATTCGCGTTCTTTCCTTTATCAGCTCCACTATAGGTATCAGGTTTGCTAGAAGAGTAGCTGCCTCAAATGATACCGTGTGGTATGCAGAGATACACCTCAAGGCGATAGTCCTTTGGCTGGAGGATAGTTTGCATGCATTTCGCGAAGCATTTATCCCGTTACTCCATATAGGAGCTGCATATAGCACAATTGATTGGAAAGCCATAGCCAGGACTCTTCTTTTAGAGCTCGAGGGGCCTCCTGTGTTGGGTAATAAACATCCGAGTGCTTTGAAAACGTTGTTGACTTTCCTTAAAACCTCTCTGATATGTGGTGAGTATGACAATGTATAGTCCAGAGTGACACCGAGGTATTTTAGTGATTTGGTAGGTTTTATCACGTTTGACCCGAGTTTAAAGTGTATTTCTCTTCTGTTTTTGTAACTCCAGCCGAACACCAAGGACGATGTTTTTTCCGGTGCTATTTCAAGTTGATTTTCCCCCATCCATGAGTTTATTGCGTATAAGGTAGTGTTTCCCTTATGGATTGTTTCCTGGATTGTGTCAGCTAAAATAACCATTGCTAGATCGTCAGCATAACATATAATTTCAGTACCTGGTGGTCTTGGTATTGTCATTATGTCATCGTAGTTGATATTCCATATTTGTGGTCCCAGAACTGAGCCCTGTGGGACTCCTGCTTCTACGCTAAGGGTCGATTTATTATTGACCTTAACTTTCCTATTTGTGAAATAAGACACTATCATCTTGATAAGATAAGGTTGAATTCCTCTGTTTTGCAGTTTGTCGACTATGATACTCCAGTTTGCTGAATTAAAAGCATTTTTTACATCGATGCATATTAGAGTTGTTATTTTGTTTCTGTTAGACTGGACTATACCTGTAATTTTCCTTATAGCGTCTGTAGTCGACTTGCGTTTTCGAAAACCGTATTGGTTTGCGTTTAGTCCTCCGGTTCTCTCGAGCTCTTTATTAATCCTGGCTACCATTATTTGTTCTAGGACCTTTCCCAGAACATCCAGCAGGAGAATAGGCCGGTATTTTTTATGGGTGTCTTCTGGTTTAGTGGGTTTTTCTAGGAGTATCAACTTTGAGTTTTTCCATTGTGATGGAAAGTAGCTCTTTATGAAGCATTCAGAAAAAAGTTTTCTAAAATATTCAGGTTCGTCTAGGATCATTTGTTTAACGTCGGCAGGTATCATCTCGTCCAGACCAGGTGCCTTTCCAACTTTTATCTTTTCAACAGCCATATTCAGTTCTGCTAAGGTCACTATGGGTCCTTCAGTTCCTGTCTGAATTTCTGGCAGCATGCTTTTTGGCGTGGTGACGAAGAGATCATGGAAGATTTTAACTTTTTGCTCGTTTCTTATAGAAATCCTTGGTCCAGTAAAACGTAGTTGGGTTCTAATAATCTGGTATGCCTGACCGAATATATCCTTATCCAGTTCTTTGCATAGCTCTTTCCATTTTTCTTTTTTAGTCTTCCTTATCTTCTTTGTTAGGCTGTTTCTAGATTCCTTGTAGGTTTGTAGTAACTGTGATCGTCGAAGTTGGTTTCTCGTTTCTCTTTGTAACTTTCTTCTTTTTATTTTCAGGTCCATAATCTCTCGTTGGATTTCATCATTCCACCAGTAGGGCATTTTAAAGTCCGAGTTTGCCCTGATGTTTCTCCGGGATGTTTGGTAGGTATTTATGATTTTATGAATTTTTTTTTCCAGGTTGTCAGGATCTTCAGAAGCCGTCAGGTAAGTAAGTTTTCTTTTGAATGTATCTACGTCTAGTCGTTTAATAAACTTGCATTTATTCTTTTTATCTATCTTATTTACATTTATCTGAGTCACTATGCTGTAATGGTCGCTTAAATTTTCTTCATTTTCTAGCACTTGCCATTTGTATCCTTTTTCGATGATGTCTTCGGATACAAAGGTAAGATCAATGTAGGAAACACCGTTTGAGCGAACTAGGGTGGGACATTTCCCATCATTTATGCAGGTAAGGTTAAGTGATTGGGTTAGCTCTTGTAGTAATCCTCCCCTGCGATCGGTAGTTGCTCCACCCCATAAGCTATTTTTTGCATTAAAGTCTCCACATATGACCAATGGTTTTTTGTTTTTCATGAGCTGTTGCTGTGCATGGATGAAGAGTTCGTTCAGAGATTCCTCAAAGTTTTGAAAATGATAACTAGGTGGTATATATACTGAGTAAAGATCAACGGGTCCCGCCTCAACGTGAACAAAATTTTTAAGTTTTGAGTAAGAATAACATGAGATATACGATTGACTGAGTGTATTCTTTTTTATCAAGCAGTTACTTTCTTCACCTTTTGATACAAAAGTGTGTAGGTTTCCTGATTTAGCCGATTTCTTATTCGGTTCTTGTATGCAAATTATATCGCAATTGTAGGCTTGGGCTAGTCCCTGTACTAAGTTTTCTGAAGTAGTTCTACGATTGACGTTACACTGAATAATGGCTAAAGATTGAACGGACATATTTTAGTTGGCGGTAACTTGCTTTAGGGGATTACGGTCCCTTCTGTTCTCTCTATGGTATTGAGCGATCCTTTTAATTCTTTCTGCGGTTACCGCCCTTCTAAAGCTTGCACAACTAAATGTTCCAGATTGATGACCCTCTTGATTGCAGGAGGGACAGTACTCCTTTTCTTCCTTGCAGTCCTTTTTCTTGTGTCCTAGATCTCCACAGCGAAAGCACTTATTTTCCATATGCTTTTCAACTTCTTGGCAGAATTTCGCTTCATGTCCAAAGTTCCAACACCTATAGCATTTGTCTAACTTGATTCTTTCTTGTATTCGACAGTCTGTTAACCCTATTCTGATATGGGTTTTCATCATAATGGGTGCAGTTTCAGATTCGGCTATTGTAAGTACGGCGGACTTACCTCCATAGTGATTTTCATTCAGTGTTAGCTTGGCTTTATTCCAGTCCTGTACTATTTTCTCCATAGTGAGCGTTTCCTTTACTTCTTCTTCGGTAGTCACCGAGTCAAGATCTCTAATATAAAAAGTTTTCGTAGCTATCCCCCTTCCTGATACTCTTACTTTTGGATCTCCCAAAGCTTTCGCAACGTCATCTTTAGTCTTTTGTATTGCAGCGTTCTCTCTAAGTTTTAATAGCAGGTTGCCATTTGCTGTCTTACGTACTTGCTTGATGGATGATCCTATTGTTTTATCCACATTTGATCTTAGCATTTGCAGCATGTCTAAATAAGATTTCCCTTGAATAGGAGTTATTATTAGAGCTTCTCCTTTCGGCTTTCGCTCAGAAATTGTTTTTGACAAAGAGTCTTTAGGACACCAAATCGAGGCCTTTTGGACGGTGTCTTTAAGGACGGATTCTACCATTTTCCTAAAATATTCCGGGCGTATTTTAGAGGGTGAGATAACTGTAATGGCTCCCAAATTCAACTCTTTTGCAGTTTTTCGCACTTGTTTTAAGAGTTCGAAGATTTCCTGCTCCTGGTCTTCTAGTGTGTAAAGCGCTGTAATGCTTCTGCTTTTTTGTTTTTCTCCTTCTTTGCCCCTGACTAAGTATTTCACTCTTTCTTCTAGAGTGAGATATGAACCCCCATTACATTTTATTGGTTCTTCTTCCTGTAGTACCGAGAAATTGTCAACAATTTCTTTTGTAACTCCTGTTTCGTCTCCTAGGTTTGAGGCTTTTCTGAGAAATAGAAATAGATGGTCCGGCCTGTGATCTAGAGAGGATTTTTCTTCAAGGTGCGTAATTTTATAAACTGCGGTAGCCCATTTCGTTTTTAAAATTCTTTCACAGCATTTGTAGTCCTCTAGATCCAACTTGTCTAATGTTGTAATTTCTTCTTCAGTGTCTTTTCCGGCTTTTATTATCTTGCATTCTTCCAATTGCGTCTTCAGATGGATATTGTCCCTTCTTAGTTCTTCGTTTATTAGCCTTAATTTGCCGTTTTCGGTCTCTTTTTCACAGATTTGTTCTTCTAAACTTTGGACAACATTTGAATACTCTGTGTCCTCTCTGTTATGTATTGTTGCTATTCTTTCTGTGTCTATGTGAATTTTGTCCGTCAGGTATTTTAGTTCTGCGGCTAGGGATTTGACCACTTTGTGAACGTTCTGGTTATCGACGCCATATTTTACCAGTTCCAAGGTTTTCTTTGTCAGTTCTGCTACGTTAGTCTTTAGATTACTTACGATTTTTGAAGGCTTTGTGCTACGTTCTCTTTTAACATCTCTGGTTTGTTCTCCAAAGGATACGTCTTCAAGTTTTCGTTTTTCCTGTATTTTTTCGAAAAATTTTCCAATGTCTATGGAGCACGAATTTTCCGAGGACAATGAACACTTACGGGATGCCGGAGGAGATCTGCCAACTGAGTCTCTCCTTTTAAACACTTCTTGTTCACTTGTTTCAGGTACCTCCTTGTACTTGTCTTGGTTTTGTTTTGTTCCAGTCGACATTTTCTGCTTTGAGGCCTGGTTCCCTACCTCGAAAGCTGAACAGTCGCTTGCTGGCGGTCGAGCTGGGCCTGTTCGCGCACCCTCATTCTCGACCGGTACTGGGGTATCCCTCCCCTGCACCGTAAACTTATTACTTTTATTTGTTTTATCCATGATAGTTTATTTTTTTTGTCCTTGTCCGTTGCGTGGGTCATTATCAGCATATCAGTTTTTTTTTTTTTTTTTTTTCCAGGTAGGATTGTGGAAGAAATAAGGAGCCTCCTAGCCCTCGTTTCCTAATAGCGTCGGAGGGGAGAAGTGGTTGCTGCCAGGCAACAAAAAACCGTGGGAGAAGGATGACGTTTAAAGGGTAAGTAGGGAAAGAAATTAGGAAAACATTTTTGGAGACGCCTCGATAAGGCGCCTGAGCCGTCCTTTGCAGAGAGACGTCCAACCTTGCGCATTTTGGTGCTCAAGGCTGGACGGCCGTCTGAGCCCCCTCCACCAGCGTCAAGGTCCAGCGGCTCCTCGAGGGGGAACCCAACCCAACCCAACCCAACCCAACCCAACCCAACCCAACCCAACCCAACCCAACCCAACCCAACCCAACCCAACCCAACCCAACCCAACCCAACCCAACCCAACCCAACCCAACCCAACCCAACCCAACCCAACCCAACCCAACCCAACCCAACCCAACCCAACCCAACCCAACCCAACCCAACCCAACCCAACCCAACCCAACCCAACCCAACCCAACCCAACCCAACCCAACCCAACCCAACCCAACCCAACCCTTTTTTTTTTTTTTTTTTTTTTTTTTTTATTTTTTTTTTATATAGCGATGGAAATGCAGTTACGCAGACTGGCTACCGGTGTTCTGTGGCTCGGGTCTGCGTACGATCTGTACCGAAATAAGAGTAGCCAGTACTGTGGGACTCGGTGCAACCCATACCCACTAAAACCACCGCTTTGAGGATTCTACGTACTCCCTGGAACTGTTCAGTTTTGAATATACTTCAGGGAGGAACGTTGCCTTTGTCACTCTTCAGATTCCGCTCTCCTTTCTTCCTTTTCTTTGGTTTCGATCATCCTTTGCATCATACTGCTAATTATTTCCCAGTTTTTTCTATTCCCAAGCATAATTTCTATTAAGTTGTCTGGGTTTAGTTGCTGTCCCAAGTTATGTTCCGCAGATAAGCGAAGAGGTTCAAAACGTTCACACTGAAACAGCATGTGCTCTGCTGTATCTTCCCCAGAGTCACCATACATGCATGACGGGTTTTGTCTTCTTTTGTATTTATAAAGATATGATGCGAAACAGCCATGTCCTGTTAAGAATTGCGTTATTGGGTACGTCATTTCCCCGAAGCGTCTGTTGATCCATTGATGTATGTCTCTGATAAGCAATTTTGTCCACGTTGCGGTCTCCCGTGATTCCTCCCACTTTTCTTGCCAAAGTGTCATTGTGATGCTTCTCTCCTCCTCTTCAATTTTTTTGCGGTCTTCCTCTCCTATTTCTCTTCCTAGGGTTCTCTTCCTGTTGTCTATTCGCGTTCTTTCCTTTATCAGCTCCACTATAGGTATCAGGTTTGCTAGAAGAGTAGCTGCCTCAAATGATACCGTGTGGTATGCAGAGATACACCTCAAGGCGATAGTCCTTTGGCTGGAGGATAGTTTGCATGCATTTCGCGAAGCATTTATCCCGTTACTCCATATAGGAGCTGCATATAGCACAATTGATTGGAAAGCCATAGCCAGGACTCTTCTTTTAGAGCTCGAGGGGCCTCCTGTGTTGGGTAATAAACATCCGAGTGCTTTGAAAACGTTGTTGACTTTCCTTAAAACCTCTCTGATATGTGGTGAGTATGACAATGTATAGTCCAGAGTGACACCGAGGTATTTTAGTGATTTGGTAGGTTTTATCACGTTTGACCCGAGTTTAAAGTGTATTTCTCTTCTGTTTTTGTAACTCCAGCCGAACACCAAGGACGATGTTTTTTCCGGTGCTATTTCAAGTTGATTTTCCCCCATCCATGAGTTTATTGCGTATAAGGTAGTGTTTCCCTTATGGATTGTTTCCTGGATTGTGTCAGCTAAAATAACCATTGCTAGATCGTCAGCATAACATATAATTTCAGTACCTGGTGGTCTTGGTATTGTCATTATGTCATCGTAGTTGATATTCCATATTTGTGGTCCCAGAACTGAGCCCTGTGGGACTCCTGCTTCTACGCTAAGGGTCGATTTATTATTGACCTTAACTTTCCTATTTGTGAAATAAGACACTATCATCTTGATAAGATAAGGTTGAATTCCTCTGTTTTGCAGTTTGTCGACTATGATACTCCAGTTTGCTGAATTAAAAGCATTTTTTACATCGATGCATATTAGAGTTGTTATTTTGTTTCTGTTAGACTGGACTATACCTGTAATTTTCCTTATAGCGTCTGTAGTCGACTTGCGTTTTCGAAAACCGTATTGGTTTGCGTTTAGTCCTCCGGTTCTCTCGAGCTCTTTATTAATCCTGGCTACCATTATTTGTTCTAGGACCTTTCCCAGAACATCCAGCAGGAGAATAGGCCGGTATTTTTTATGGGTGTCTTCTGGTTTAGTGGGTTTTTCTAGGAGTATCAACTTTGAGTTTTTCCATTGTGATGGAAAGTAGCTCTTTATGAAGCATTCAGAAAAAAGTTTTCTAAAATATTCAGGTTCGTCTAGGATCATTTGTTTAACGTCGGCAGGTATCATCTCGTCCAGACCAGGTGCCTTTCCAACTTTTATCTTTTCAACAGCCATATTCAGTTCTGCTAAGGTCACTATGGGTCCTTCAGTTCCTGTCTGAATTTCTGGCAGCATGCTTTTTGGCGTGGTGACGAAGAGATCATGGAAGATTTTAACTTTTTGCTCGTTTCTTATAGAAATCCTTGGTCCAGTAAAACGTAGTTGGGTTCTAATAATCTGGTATGCCTACTCTCACGAGATGTGT
>NW_026088664.1:0-17703 GCF_022605725.1 Anthonomus grandis grandis | reverse complement strand
ACACATCTCGTGAGAGTACTGAATATTTTAATTAAAAAAAATATTGGTATGTAAAATAATTGTAGGGGTGTGTTTAGAAGCATGGCCGTTGCCCATTATATATTTCCCGGAGTGGCATTCATGTACTCTTGAGTATATAAGTATTTAGCAATACTTAAAATTATTAAAATTGATGAGAGCACTCTTAATGATCTCATATTATGCACTGAATATTTTAATAAAAAAAAATATTGGTATATATACTTAAAATTATTAAAATTGATGAGAGCACTCTTAATGATCTCATATTATGCACTGAATATTTTAATTAAAAAAAATATTGGTATATATACTTAAAATTATTAAAATTGATGAGAGCACTCTTAATGATCTCATATTATGCACTGAATATTTTAATTAAAAAAAATATTGGTATGTAAAATAATTGTAGGGGTGTGTTTAGAAGCATGGCCGTTGCCCATTATATATTTCCCGGAGTGGCATTCATGTACTCTTGAGTATATAAGTATTTAGCAATACTTAAAATTATTAAAATTGATGAGAGCACTCTTAATGATCTCATATTATGCACTGAATATTTTAATAAAAAAAAATATTGGTATATATACTTAAAATTATTAAAATTGATGAGAGCACTCTTAATGATCTCATATTATGCACTGAATATTTTAATTAAAAAAAATATTGGTATATATACTTAAAATTATTAAAATTGATGAGAGCACTCTTAATGATCTCATATTATGCACTGAATATTTTAATTAAAAAAAATATTGGTATGTAAAATAATTGTAGGGGTGTGTTTAGAAGCATGGCCGTTGCCCATTATATATTTCCCGGAGTGGCATTCATGTACTCTTGAGTATATAAGTATTTAGCAATACTTAAAATTATTAAAATTGATGAGAGCACTCTTAATGATCTCATATTATGCACTGAATATTTTAATAAAAAAAAATATTGGTATATATACTTAAAATTATTAAAATTGATGAGAGCACTCTTAATGATCTCATATTATGCACTGAATATTTTAATTAAAAAAAATATTGGTATGTAAAATAATTGTAGGGGTGTGTTTAGAAGCATGGCCGTTGCCCATTATATATTTCCCGGAGTGGCATTCATGTACTCTATAAGTATATAAGTATATAAGTATTTAGCAATACTTAAAATTATTAAAATTGATGAGAGCACTCTTAATGATCTCATATTATGCACTGAATATTTTAATTAAAAAAAATATTGGTATATATACTTAAAATTATTAAAATTGATGAGAGCACTCTTAATGATCTCATATTATGCACTGAATATTTTAATTAAAAAAAATATTGGTATATATACTTAAAATTATTAAAATTGATGAGAGCACTCTTAATGATCTCATATTATGCACTGAATATTTTAATTAAAAAAAATATTGGTATGTAAAATAATTGTAGGGGTGTGTTTAGAAGCATGGCCGTTGCCCATTATATATTTCCCGGAGTGGCATTCATGTACTCTTGAGTATATAAGTATTTAGCAATACTTAAAATTATTAAAATTGATGAGAGCACTCTTAATGATCTCATATTATGCACTGAATATTTTAATAAAAAAAAATATTGGTATATATACTTAAAATTATTAAAATTGATGAGAGCACTCTTAATGATCTCATATTATGCACTGAATATTTTAATTAAAAAAAATATTGGTATATATACTTAAAATTATTAAAATTGATGAGAGCACTCTTAATGATCTCATATTATGCACTGAATATTTTAATTAAAAAAAATATTGGTATGTAAAATAATTGTAGGGGTGTGTTTAGAAGCATGGCCGTTGCCCATTATATATTTCCCGGAGTGGCATTCATGTACTCTTGAGTATATAAGTATTTAGCAATACTTAAAATTATTAAAATTGATGAGAGCACTCTTAATGATCTCATATTATGCACTGAATATTTTAATAAAAAAAAATATTGGTATATATACTTAAAATTATTAAAATTGATGAGAGCACTCTTAATGATCTCATATTATGCACTGAATATTTTAATTAAAAAAAATATTGGTATGTAAAATAATTGTAGGGGTGTGTTTAGAAGCATGGCCGTTGCCCATTATATATTTCCCGGAGTGGCATTCATGTACTCTATAAGTATATAAGTATATAAGTATTTAGCAATACTTAAAATTATTAAAATTGATGAGAGCACTCTTAATGATCTCATATTATGCACTGAATATTTTAATTAAAAAAAATATTGGTATATATACTTAAAATTATTAAAATTGATGAGAGCACTCTTAATGATCTCATATTATGCACTGAATATTTTAATTAAAAAAAATATTGGTATATATACTTAAAATTATTAAAATTGATGAGAGCACTCTTAATGATCTCATATTATGCACTGAATATTTTAATTAAAAAAAATATTGGTATGTAAAATAATTGTAGGGGTGTGTTTAGAAGCATGGCCGTTGCCCATTATATATTTCCCGGAGTGGCATTCATGTACTCTTGAGTATATAAGTATTTAGCAATACTTAAAATTATTAAAATTGATGAGAGCACTCTTAATGATCTCATATTATGCACTGAATATTTTAATAAAAAAAAATATTGGTATATATACTTAAAATTATTAAAATTGATGAGAGCACTCTTAATGATCTCATATTATGCACTGAATATTTTAATTAAAAAAAATATTGGTATATATACTTAAAATTATTAAAATTGATGAGAGCACTCTTAATGATCTCATATTATGCACTGAATATTTTAATTAAAAAAAATATTGGTATGTAAAATAATTGTAGGGGTGTGTTTAGAAGCATGGCCGTTGCCCATTATATATTTCCCGGAGTGGCATTCATGTACTCTTGAGTATATAAGTATTTAGCAATACTTAAAATTATTAAAATTGATGAGAGCACTCTTAATGATCTCATATTATGCACTGAATATTTTAATAAAAAAAAATATTGGTATATATACTTAAAATTATTAAAATTGATGAGAGCACTCTTAATGATCTCATATTATGCACTGAATATTTTAATTAAAAAAAATATTGGTATGTAAAATAATTGTAGGGGTGTGTTTAGAAGCATGGCCGTTGCCCATTATATATTTCCCGGAGTGGCATTCATGTACTCTTGAGTATATAAGTATTTAGCAATACTTAAAATTATTAAAATTGATGAGAGCACTCTTAATGATCTCATATTATGCACTGAATATTTTAATAAAAAAAAATATTGGTATATATACTTAAAATTATTAAAATTGATGAGAGCACTCTTAATGATCTCATATTATGCACTGAATATTTTAATTAAAAAAAATATTGGTATATATACTTAAAATTATTAAAATTGATGAGAGCACTCTTAATGATCTCATATTATGCACTGAATATTTTAATTAAAAAAAATATTGGTATGTAAAATAATTGTAGGGGTGTGTTTAGAAGCATGGCCGTTGCCCATTATATATTTCCCGGAGTGGCATTCATGTACTCTTGAGTATATAAGTATTTAGCAATACTTAAAATTATTAAAATTGATGAGAGCACTCTTAATGATCTCATATTATGCACTGAATATTTTAATAAAAAAAAATATTGGTATATATACTTAAAATTATTAAAATTGATGAGAGCACTCTTAATGATCTCATATTATGCACTGAATATTTTAATTAAAAAAAATATTGGTATGTAAAATAATTGTAGGGGTGTGTTTAGAAGCATGGCCGTTGCCCATTATATATTTCCCGGAGTGGCATTCATGTACTCTATAAGTATATAAGTATATAAGTATTTAGCAATACTTAAAATTATTAAAATTGATGAGAGCACTCTTAATGATCTCATATTATGCACTGAATATTTTAATTAAAAAAAATATTGGTATATATACTTAAAATTATTAAAATTGATGAGAGCACTCTTAATGATCTCATATTATGCACTGAATATTTTAATAAAAAAAAATATTGAAAAAATATTGGTATGTAAAATAATTGTAGGGGTGTGTTTAGAAGCATTAAAAAAAAAAAAAAAAAAAAAATAAAAGACAACAGCACGTGGTGTTCCCAAGCGGTCACCCATCCAAGTACTAACCACGCCCGACGCTGCTTGACTTCGGTGATCGGACGAGAACCGGTATATCAGCGTGGTATGGCCGTTGCCCATTATATATTTCCCGGAGTGGCATTCATGTACTCTTGAGTATATAAGTATTTAGCAATACTTAAAATTATTAAAATTGATGAGAGCACTCTTAATGATCTCATATTATGCACTGAATATTTTAATTAAAAAAAATATTGGTATATATACTTAAAATTATTAAAATTGATGAGAGCACTCTTAATGATCTCATATTATGCACTGAATATTTTAATTAAAAAAAATATTGGTATATATACTTAAAATTATTAAAATTGATGAGAGCACTCTTAATGATCTCATATTATGCACTGAATATTTTAATTAAAAAAAATATTGGTATGTAAAATAATTGTAGGGGTGTGTTTAGAAGCATGGCCGTTGCCCATTATATATTTCCCGGAGTGGCATTCATGTACTCTTGAGTATATAAGTATTTAGCAATACTTAAAATTATTAAAATTGATGAGAGCACTCTTAATGATCTCATATTATGCACTGAATATTTTAATAAAAAAAAATATTGGTATATATACTTAAAATTATTAAAATTGATGAGAGCACTCTTAATGATCTCATATTATGCACTGAATATTTTAATTAAAAAAAATATTGGTATATATACTTAAAATTATTAAAATTGATGAGAGCACTCTTAATGATCTCATATTATGCACTGAATATTTTAATTAAAAAAAATATTGGTATGTAAAATAATTGTAGGGGTGTGTTTAGAAGCATGGCCGTTGCCCATTATATATTTCCCGGAGTGGCATTCATGTACTCTTGAGTATATAAGTATTTAGCAATACTTAAAATTATTAAAATTGATGAGAGCACTCTTAATGATCTCATATTATGCACTGAATATTTTAATAAAAAAAAATATTGGTATATATACTTAAAATTATTAAAATTGATGAGAGCACTCTTAATGATCTCATATTATGCACTGAATATTTTAATTAAAAAAAATATTGGTATGTAAAATAATTGTAGGGGTGTGTTTAGAAGCATGGCCGTTGCCCATTATATATTTCCCGGAGTGGCATTCATGTACTCTATAAGTATATAAGTATATAAGTATTTAGCAATACTTAAAATTATTAAAATTGATGAGAGCACTCTTAATGATCTCATATTATGCACTGAATATTTTAATTAAAAAAAATATTGGTATATATACTTAAAATTATTAAAATTGATGAGAGCACTCTTAATGATCTCATATTATGCACTGAATATTTTAATTAAAAAAAATATTGGTATGTAAAATAATTGTAGGGGTGTGTTTAGAAGCATGGCCGTTGCCCATTATATATTTCCCGGAGTGGCATTCATGTACTCTTGAGTATATAAGTATTTAGCAATACTTAAAATTATTAAAATTGATGAGAGCACTCTTAATGATCTCATATTATGCACTGAATATTTTAATAAAAAAAAATATTGGTATATATACTTAAAATTATTAAAATTGATGAGAGCACTCTTAATGATCTCATATTATGCACTGAATATTTTAATTAAAAAAAATATTGGTATATATACTTAAAATTATTAAAATTGATGAGAGCACTCTTAATGATCTCATATTATGCACTGAATATTTTAATTAAAAAAAATATTGGTATGTAAAATAATTGTAGGGGTGTGTTTAGAAGCATGGCCGTTGCCCATTATATATTTCCCGGAGTGGCATTCATGTACTCTATAAGTATATAAGTATATAAGTATTTAGCAATACTTAAAATTATTAAAATTGATGAGAGCACTCTTAATGATCTCATATTATGCACTGAATATTTTAATTAAAAAAAATATTGGTATGTAAAATAATTGTAGGGGTGTGTTTAGAAGCATGGCCGTTGCCCATTATATATTTCCCGGAGTGGCATTCATGTACTCTTGAGTATATAAGTATTTAGCAATACTTAAAATTATTAAAATTGATGAGAGCACTCTTAATGATCTCATATTATGCACTGAATATTTTAATTAAAAAAAATATTGGTATGTAAAATAATTGTAGGGGTGTGTTTAGAAGCATGGCCGTTGCCCATTATATATTTCCCGGAGTGGCATTCATGTACTCTATAAGTATATAAGTATATAAGTATTTAGCAATACTTAAAATTATTAAAATTGATGAGAGCACTCTTAATGATCTCATATTATGCACTGAATATTTTAATTAAAAAAAATATTGGTATATATACTTAAAATTATTAAAATTGATGAGAGCACTCTTAATGATCTCATATTATGCACTGAATATTTTAATTAAAAAAAATATTGGTATATATACTTAAAATTATTAAAATTGATGAGAGCACTCTTAATGATCTCATATTATGCACTGAATATTTTAATTAAAAAAAATATTGGTATGTAAAATAATTGTAGGGGTGTGTTTAGAAGCATGGCCGTTGCCCATTATATATTTCCCGGAGTGGCATTCATGTACTCTTGAGTATATAAGTATTTAGCAATACTTAAAATTATTAAAATTGATGAGAGCACTCTTAATGATCTCATATTATGCACTGAATATTTTAATAAAAAAAAATATTGGTATATATACTTAAAATTATTAAAATTGATGAGAGCACTCTTAATGATCTCATATTATGCACTGAATATTTTAATTAAAAAAAATATTGGTATATATACTTAAAATTATTAAAATTGATGAGAGCACTCTTAATGATCTCATATTATGCACTGAATATTTTAATTAAAAAAAATATTGGTATGTAAAATAATTGTAGGGGTGTGTTTAGAAGCATGGCCGTTGCCCATTATATATTTCCCGGAGTGGCATTCATGTACTCTTGAGTATATAAGTATTTAGCAATACTTAAAATTATTAAAATTGATGAGAGCACTCTTAATGATCTCATATTATGCACTGAATATTTTAATAAAAAAAAATATTGGTATATATACTTAAAATTATTAAAATTGATGAGAGCACTCTTAATGATCTCATATTATGCACTGAATATTTTAATTAAAAAAAATATTGGTATATATACTTAAAATTATTAAAATTGATGAGAGCACTCTTAATGATCTCATATTATGCACTGAATATTTTAATTAAAAAAAATATTGGTATGTAAAATAATTGTAGGGGTGTGTTTAGAAGCATGGCCGTTGCCCATTATATATTTCCCGGAGTGGCATTCATGTACTCTTGAGTATATAAGTATTTAGCAATACTTAAAATTATTAAAATTGATGAGAGCACTCTTAATGATCTCATATTATGCACTGAATATTTTAATAAAAAAAAATATTGGTATATATACTTAAAATTATTAAAATTGATGAGAGCACTCTTAATGATCTCATATTATGCACTGAATATTTTAATTAAAAAAAATATTGGTATATATACTTAAAATTATTAAAATTGATGAGAGCACTCTTAATGATCTCATATTATGCACTGAATATTTTAATTAAAAAAAATATTGGTATATATACTTAAAATTATTAAAATTGATGAGAGCACTCTTAATGATCTCATATTATGCACTGAATATTTTAATTAAAAAAAATATTGGTATATATACTTAAAATTATTAAAATTGATGAGAGCACTCTTAATGATCTCATATTATGCACTGAATATTTTAATTAAAAAAAATATTGGTATGTAAAATAATTGTAGGGGTGTGTTTAGAAGCATGGCCGTTGCCCATTATATATTTCCCGGAGTGGCATTCATGTACTCTTGAGTATATAAGTATTTAGCAATACTTAAAATTATTAAAATTGATGAGAGCACTCTTAATGATCTCATATTATGCACTGAATATTTTAATAAAAAAAAATATTGGTATATATACTTAAAATTATTAAAATTGATGAGAGCACTCTTAATGATCTCATATTATGCACTGAATATTTTAATTAAAAAAAATATTGGTATATATACTTAAAATTATTAAAATTGATGAGAGCACTCTTAATGATCTCATATTATGCACTGAATATTTTAATTAAAAAAAATATTGGTATGTAAAATAATTGTAGGGGTGTGTTTAGAAGCATGGCCGTTGCCCATTATATATTTCCCGGAGTGGCATTCATGTACTCTTGAGTATATAAGTATTTAGCAATACTTAAAATTATTAAAATTGATGAGAGCACTCTTAATGATCTCATATTATGCACTGAATATTTTAATAAAAAAAAATATTGGTATATATACTTAAAATTATTAAAATTGATGAGAGCACTCTTAATGATCTCATATTATGCACTGAATATTTTAATTAAAAAAAATATTGGTATGTAAAATAATTGTAGGGGTGTGTTTAGAAGCATGGCCGTTGCCCATTATATATTTCCCGGAGTGGCATTCATGTACTCTATAAGTATATAAGTATATAAGTATTTAGCAATACTTAAAATTATTAAAATTGATGAGAGCACTCTTAATGATCTCATATTATGCACTGAATATTTTAATTAAAAAAAATATTGGTATATATACTTAAAATTATTAAAATTGATGAGAGCACTCTTAATGATCTCATATTATGCACTGAATATTTTAATTAAAAAAAATATTGGTATGTAAAATAATTGTAGGGGTGTGTTTAGAAGCATGGCCGTTGCCCATTATATATTTCCCGGAGTGGCATTCATGTACTCTTGAGTATATAAGTATTTAGCAATACTTAAAATTATTAAAATTGATGAGAGCACTCTTAATGATCTCATATTATGCACTGAATATTTTAATAAAAAAAAATATTGGTATATATACTTAAAATTATTAAAATTGATGAGAGCACTCTTAATGATCTCATATTATGCACTGAATATTTTAATTAAAAAAAATATTGGTATGTAAAATAATTGTAGGGGTGTGTTTAGAAGCATGGCCGTTGCCCATTATATATTTCCCGGAGTGGCATTCATGTACTCTATAAGTATATAAGTATATAAGTATTTAGCAATACTTAAAATTATTAAAATTGATGAGAGCACTCTTAATGATCTCATATTATGCACTGAATATTTTAATTAAAAAAAATATTGGTATATATACTTAAAATTATTAAAATTGATGAGAGCACTCTTAATGATCTCATATTATGCACTGAATATTTTAATTAAAAAAAATATTGGTATATATACTTAAAATTATTAAAATTGATGAGAGCACTCTTAATGATCTCATATTATGCACTGAATATTTTAATTAAAAAAAATATTGGTATGTAAAATAATTGTAGGGGTGTGTTTAGAAGCATGGCCGTTGCCCATTATATATTTCCCGGAGTGGCATTCATGTACTCTTGAGTATATAAGTATTTAGCAATACTTAAAATTATTAAAATTGATGAGAGCACTCTTAATGATCTCATATTATGCACTGAATATTTTAATAAAAAAAAATATTGGTATATATACTTAAAATTATTAAAATTGATGAGAGCACTCTTAATGATCTCATATTATGCACTGAATATTTTAATTAAAAAAAATATTGGTATATATACTTAAAATTATTAAAATTGATGAGAGCACTCTTAATGATCTCATATTATGCACTGAATATTTTAATTAAAAAAAATATTGGTATGTAAAATAATTGTAGGGGTGTGTTTAGAAGCATGGCCGTTGCCCATTATATATTTCCCGGAGTGGCATTCATGTACTCTTGAGTATATAAGTATTTAGCAATACTTAAAATTATTAAAATTGATGAGAGCACTCTTAATGATCTCATATTATGCACTGAATATTTTAATTAAAAAAAATATTGGTATATATACTTAAAATTATTAAAATTGATGAGAGCACTCTTAATGATCTCATATTATGCACTGAATATTTTAATTAAAAAAAATATTGGTATGTAAAATAATTGTAGGGGTGTGTTTAGAAGCATGGCCGTTGCCCATTATATATTTCCCGGAGTGGCATTCATGTACTCTTGAGTATATAAGTATTTAGCAATACTTAAAATTATTAAAATTGATGAGAGCACTCTTAATGATCTCATATTATGCACTGAATATTTTAATAAAAAAAAATATTGGTATATATACTTAAAATTATTAAAATTGATGAGAGCACTCTTAATGATCTCATATTATGCACTGAATATTTTAATTAAAAAAAATATTGGTATATATACTTAAAATTATTAAAATTGATGAGAGCACTCTTAATGATCTCATATTATGCACTGAATATTTTAATTAAAAAAAATATTGGTATGTAAAATAATTGTAGGGGTGTGTTTAGAAGCATGGCCGTTGCCCATTATATATTTCCCGGAGTGGCATTCATGTACTCTTGAGTATATAAGTATTTAGCAATACTTAAAATTATTAAAATTGATGAGAGCACTCTTAATGATCTCATATTATGCACTGAATATTTTAATAAAAAAAAATATTGGTATATATACTTAAAATTATTAAAATTGATGAGAGCACTCTTAATGATCTCATATTATGCACTGAATATTTTAATTAAAAAAAATATTGGTATGTAAAATAATTGTAGGGGTGTGTTTAGAAGCATGGCCGTTGCCCATTATATATTTCCCGGAGTGGCATTCATGTACTCTATAAGTATATAAGTATATAAGTATTTAGCAATACTTAAAATTATTAAAATTGATGAGAGCACTCTTAATGATCTCATATTATGCACTGAATATTTTAATTAAAAAAAATATTGGTATATATACTTAAAATTATTAAAATTGATGAGAGCACTCTTAATGATCTCATATTATGCACTGAATATTTTAATTAAAAAAAATATTGGTATATATACTTAAAATTATTAAAATTGATGAGAGCACTCTTAATGATCTCATATTATGCACTGAATATTTTAATTAAAAAAAATATTGGTATGTAAAATAATTGTAGGGGTGTGTTTAGAAGCATGGCCGTTGCCCATTATATATTTCCCGGAGTGGCATTCATGTACTCTTGAGTATATAAGTATTTAGCAATACTTAAAATTATTAAAATTGATGAGAGCACTCTTAATGATCTCATATTATGCACTGAATATTTTAATAAAAAAAAATATTGGTATATATACTTAAAATTATTAAAATTGATGAGAGCACTCTTAATGATCTCATATTATGCACTGAATATTTTAATTAAAAAAAATATTGGTATATATACTTAAAATTATTAAAATTGATGAGAGCACTCTTAATGATCTCATATTATGCACTGAATATTTTAATTAAAAAAAATATTGGTATGTAAAATAATTGTAGGGGTGTGTTTAGAAGCATGGCCGTTGCCCATTATATATTTCCCGGAGTGGCATTCATGTACTCTTGAGTATATAAGTATTTAGCAATACTTAAAATTATTAAAATTGATGAGAGCACTCTTAATGATCTCATATTATGCACTGAATATTTTAATAAAAAAAAATATTGGTATATATACTTAAAATTATTAAAATTGATGAGAGCACTCTTAATGATCTCATATTATGCACTGAATATTTTAATTAAAAAAAATATTGGTATGTAAAATAATTGTAGGGGTGTGTTTAGAAGCATGGCCGTTGCCCATTATATATTTCCCGGAGTGGCATTCATGTACTCTTGAGTATATAAGTATTTAGCAATACTTAAAATTATTAAAATTGATGAGAGCACTCTTAATGATCTCATATTATGCACTGAATATTTTAATAAAAAAAAATATTGGTATATATACTTAAAATTATTAAAATTGATGAGAGCACTCTTAATGATCTCATATTATGCACTGAATATTTTAATTAAAAAAAATATTGGTATGTAAAATAATTGTAGGGGTGTGTTTAGAAGCATGGCCGTTGCCCATTATATATTTCCCGGAGTGGCATTCATGTACTCTATAAGTATATAAGTATATAAGTATTTAGCAATACTTAAAATTATTAAAATTGATGAGAGCACTCTTAATGATCTCATATTATGCACTGAATATTTTAATTAAAAAAAATATTGGTATGTAAAATAATTGTAGGGGTGTGTTTAGAAGCATGGCCGTTGCCCATTATATATTTCCCGGAGTGGCATTCATGTACTCTTGAGTATATAAGTATTTAGCAATACTTAAAATTATTAAAATTGATGAGAGCACTCTTAATGATCTCATATTATGCACTGAATATTTTAATAAAAAAAAATATTGGTATATATACTTAAAATTATTAAAATTGATGAGAGCACTCTTAATGATCTCATATTATGCACTGAATATTTTAATTAAAAAAAATATTGGTATGTAAAATAATTGTAGGGGTGTGTTTAGAAGCATGGCCGTTGCCCATTATATATTTCCCGGAGTGGCATTCATGTACTCTATAAGTATATAAGTATATAAGTATTTAGCAATACTTAAAATTATTAAAATTGATGAGAGCACTCTTAATGATCTCATATTATGCACTGAATATTTTAATTAAAAAAAATATTGGTATATATACTTAAAATTATTAAAATTGATGAGAGCACTCTTAATGATCTCATATTATGCACTGAATATTTTAATTAAAAAAAATATTGGTATATATACTTAAAATTATTAAAATTGATGAGAGCACTCTTAATGATCTCATATTATGCACTGAATATTTTAATTAAAAAAAATATTGGTATGTAAAATAATTGTAGGGGTGTGTTTAGAAGCATGGCCGTTGCCCATTATATATTTCCCGGAGTGGCATTCATGTACTCTTGAGTATATAAGTATTTAGCAATACTTAAAATTATTAAAATTGATGAGAGCACTCTTAATGATCTCATATTATGCACTGAATATTTTAATAAAAAAAAATATTGGTATATATACTTAAAATTATTAAAATTGATGAGAGCACTCTTAATGATCTCATATTATGCACTGAATATTTTAATTAAAAAAAATATTGGTATGTAAAATAATTGTAGGGGTGTGTTTAGAAGCATGGCCGTTGCCCATTATATATTTCCCGGAGTGGCATTCATGTACTCTATAAGTATATAAGTATTTAGCAATACATAAAATTATTAAAATTGATGAGAGCACTCTTAATGATCTCATATTATGCACTGAATATTTTAATAAAAAAAATATTGAAAAAATATTGGTATGTAAAATAACTGTAGGGGTGTGTTTAGAAGCATTAAAAAAAAAAAAAAAAAAAAAAAAAATATTATATATTTCCCAGAGTGGCATTCATGTACTCTATAAGTATATAAGTATTTAGCAATACATAAAATTATTAAAATTGATGAGGCACTCTTAATGATCTCATATTATGCACTGAATATTTTCATAAAATAGACCCTGCCCATTATATATTTCCCGGAGTGGCATTCATGTACTCTATAAGTATATAAGTATTTAGCAATACATAAAATTATTAAAATTGATGAGAGCACTCTTAATGATCTCATATTATGCACTGAATATTTTAATTAAAAAAAATATTGGTATATATACTTAAAATTATTAAAATTGATGAGAGCACTCTTAATGATCTCATATTATGCACTGAATATTTTAATTAAAAAAAATATTGGTATGTAAAATAATTGTAGGGGTGTGTTTAGAAGCATGGCCGTTGCCCATTATATATTTCCCGGAGTGGCATTCATGTACTCTTGAGTATATAAGTATTTAGCAATACTTAAAATTATTAAAATTGATGAGAGCACTCTTAATGATCTCATATTATGCACTGAATATTTTCATAAAATAGACCCTGCCTATTATATATTTCCCGGAGTGGCATTCATGTACTCTATAAGTATATAAGTATTTAGCAATATTTAAAAATTATTAAAATTGATGAGAGCACTCTTAATGATCTCATATTATGCACTGAATATTTTCATAAAATAGACCCTGCCCATTATATATTTCCCGGAGTGGCATTCATGTACTCTATAAGTATATAAGTATTTAGCAATACATAAAATTATTAAAATTGATGAGAGCACTCTTAATGATCTCATATTATGCACTGAATATTTTCATAAAATAGACCCTGCCTATTATATATTTCCCGGAGTGGCATTCATGTACTCTATAAGTATATAAGTATTTAGCAATATTTAAAAATTATTAAAATTGATGAGAGCACTCTTAATGATCTCATATTATGCACTGAATATTTTCATAAAATAGACCCTGCCCATTATATATTTCCCGGAGTGGCATTCATGTACTCTATAAGTATATAAGTATTTAGCAATATTTAAAAATTATTAAAATTGATGAGGCACTCTTAATGATCTCATATTATGCACTGAATATTTTCATAAAATAGACCCTGCCCATTATATATTTCCCGGAGTGGCATTCATGTACTCTATAAGTATATAAGTATTTAGCAATACATAAAATTATTAAAATTGATGAGAGCACTCTTAATGATCTCATATTATGCACTGAATATTTTAATAAAAAAAAAATATTGAAAAAATATTGGTATGTAAAATAATTGTAGGGGTGTGTTTAGAAGCATTAAAAAAAAAAAAAAAAAAAAAAAAAAATATTATATATTTCCCGGAGTGGCATTCATGTACTCTATAAGTATATAAGTATTTAGCAATACATAAAATTATTAAAATTGATGAGAGCACTCTTAATGATCTCATATTATGCACTGAATATTTTAATAAAAAAAATATTGAAAAAATATTGGTATGTAAAATAATTGTAGGGGGTGTGTTTAGAAGCATTAAAAAAAAAAAAAAAAAAAAAAAAATATTATATATTTCCCGGAGTGGCATTCATGTACTCTATAAGTATATAAGTATTTAGCAATACATAAAATTATTAAAATTGATGAGAGCACTCTTAATGATCTCATATTATGCACTGAATATTTTAATTAAAAAAAATATTGGTATGTAAAATAATTGTAGGGGGTGTGTTTAGAAGCATTAAAAAAAAAAAAAAAAAAAAAAAATATTATATATTTCCCGGAGTGGCATTCATGTACTCTATAAGTATATAAGTATTTAGCAATACATAAAATTATTAAAATTGATGAGAGCACTCTTAATGATCTCATATTATGCACTGAATATTTTAATTAAAAAAAATATTGGTATATATACTTAAAATTATTAAAATTGATGAGAGCACTCTTAATGATCTCATATTATGCACTGAATATTTTAATTAAAAAAATATTGGTATATATACTTAAAATTATTAAAATTGATGAGAGCACTCTTAATGATCTCATATTATGCACTGAATATTTTAATTAAAAAAAATATTGGTATATATACTTAAAATTATTAAAATTGATGAGAGCACTCTTAATGATCTCATATTATGCACTGAATATTTTAATTAAAAAAAATATTGGTATATATACTTAAAATATAAAATTGATGAGAGCACTCTTAATGATCTCATATTATGCACTGAATATTTTAATTAAAAAAAATATTGGTATATATACTTAAAATTATTAAAATTGATGAGAGCACTCTTAATGATCTCATATTATGCACTGAATATTTTAATTAAAAAAAATATTGGTATGTAAAATAATTGTAGGGGTGTGTTTAGAAGCATGGCCGTTGCCCATTATATATTTCCCGGAGTGGCATTCATGTACTCTTGAGTATATAAGTATTTAGCAATACTTAAAATTATTAAAATTGATGAGAGCACTCTTAATGATCTCATATTATGCACTGAATATTTTAATAAAAAAAAATATTGGTATATATACTTAAAATTATTAAAATTGATGAGAGCACTCTTAATGATCTCATATTATGCACTGAATATTTTAATTAAAAAAAATATTGGTATATATACTTAAAATTATTAAAATTGATGAGAGCACTCTTAATGATCTCATATTATGCACTGAATATTTTAATTAAAAAAATATTGGTATGTAAAATAATTGTAGGGGTGTGTTTAGAAGCATGGCCGTTGCCCATTATATATTTCCCGGAGTGGCATTCATGTACTCTTGAGTATATAAGTATTTAGCAATACTTAAAATTATTAAAATGATGAGAGCACTCTTAATGATCTCATATTATGCACTGAATATTTTAATTAAAAAAAATATTGGTATGTAAAATAATTGTAGGGGTGTGTTTAGAAGCATGGCCGTTGCCCATTATATATTTCCCGGAGTGGCATTCATGTACTCTATAAGTATATAAGTATATAAGTATTTAGCAATACTTAAAATTATTAAAATTGATGAGAGCACTCTTAATGATCTCATATTATGCACTGAATATTTTAATTAAAAAAAATATTGGTATATATACTTAAAATTATTAAAATTGATGAGAGCACTCTTAATGATCTCATATTATGCACTGAATATTTTAATTAAAAAAAATATTGGTATATATACTTAAAATTATTAAAATTGATGAGAGCACTCTTAATGATCTCATATTATGCACTGAATATTTTAATTAAAAAAAATATTGGTATGTAAAATAATTGTAGGGGTGTGGTTTAGAAGCATGGCCGTTGCCCATTATATATTTCCCGGAGTGGCATTCATGTACTCTTGAGTATATAAGTATTTAGCAATACTTAAAATTATTAAAATTGATGAGAGCACTCTTAATGATCTCATATTATGCACTGAATATTTTAATAAAAAAAAATATTGGTATATATACTTAAAATTATTAAAATTGATGAGAGCACTCTTAATGATCTCATATTATGCACTGAATATTTTAATTAAAAAAAATATTGGTATGTAAAATAATTGTAGGGGTGTGTTTAGAAGCATGGCCGTTGCCCATTATATATTTCCCGGAGTGGCATTTCATGTACTCTATAAGTATATAAGTATATAAGTATTTAGCAATACTTAAAATTATTAAAATTGATTGAGAGCACTCTTAATGATCTCATATTATGCACTGAATATTTTAATTAAAAAAAATATTGGTATATATACTTAAAATTATTAAAATTGATGAGAGCACTCTTAATGATCTCATATTATGCACTGAATATTTTAATTAAAAAAAATATTGGTATAATATACTTAAAATTATTAAATTGATGAGAGCACTCTTAATGATCTCATATTATGCACTGAATATTATTAATTAAAAAAAATATTGGTATGTAAAATAATTGTAGGGGTGTGTTTAGAAGCATGGCCGTTGCCCATTATATATTTCCCGGAGTGGCATTCATGTACTCTTGAGTATATAAGTATTTAGCAATACTTAAAATTATTAAAATTGATGAGAGCACTCTTAATGATCTCATATTATGCACTGAATATTTAATAAAAAAAAAATATGGTATATATACTTAAAATTATTAAAATTGATGAGAGCACTCTTAATGATCTCATATTATGCACTGAATATTTTAATTAAAAAAAATATTGGTATATATACTTAAAATTATTAAAATTGATGAGAGCACTCTTAATGATCTCATATTATGCACTGAATATTTTTAATTAAAAAAAATATTGGTATGTAAAATAATTGTAGGGGACTCTCACGAGATGTG
>NW_026088663.1:0-17793 GCF_022605725.1 Anthonomus grandis grandis | reverse complement strand
ACACATCTCGTGAGAGTTCATTATAAATATCCCCAAAAGCGGACATGAATTTAACATAAAAATTTTTCTAATCCCAATAAAACTAAATTTTTCTTGAAAACTTTTCACTACATTTGAAAAATATCTCATCCGATGTTTATGAAAAAAAATGTTTGAACCAAAAATTGTACCAATAAAGTCCACGAAAAATAAAATGGAAAAAAGCAGCAAAATACTAAAACTTGCTGAAAGAAAATTAAGTTTTTGCTGAAACACATAAAGTGACTAGTTAAGAAAATAAGCTATAGTGATTTTTTTGTACATTCCCCTTTTAATTTAAAAATCATTTCTTGTGATTATATTTAAAAGTATAAAATTTACCTGTTTTTATGTTATTAACAAAATCAGACTTATATCGGTGTATGTTCGATTTTAGGCTGATTTTCAAAATTAGAAAACTATGAAATACTCTCATTTATTTTTGCTTAGCAGTAGATACAATATTTAACCCGACAAAAATTTTTGTCCAACCCTAGGATATTTCTAGTAGATATTTAATTTTTAAAAGGCACAACCTCTTTACAAATCTTGCCTAGATTTATCTATAATTGTATATTGTGTCAGTAATATAAAGACCATCTAAGAAGCATTCCATAATTAATAATCCGCCTAATCAATAAACCTTATTAGCCACTCAACATGAATAGTACTTTGTTTATTATTGATAAAGTTTTCTTCTATTTATTCTTGCATAACTGTAAAACCTATTAATAAATTAGTCTAGTCTATTCAAGAAGCGGATTCTGTAGGGATATTTTTAGGCTAATAGTTATCCAAAGCTTTTCACTAATAGACTTTGATAAAACAGATCATTCAGAGAAGAAGCCTCTAACAAAGTTCTATTTTGTTGGGACATTTTGTGGCTAATTTTCTTAGCAAATATCTATTCTTGAGAATATTTTCATAAAAAAAAGAAATATTCTTCCAAAAGTTTAAATAGAAAATTGTTGCAGATAACTTTCTAAGATTTTTTACACTTAAATGTAAAAAAATATCTGAGCTCTAATTATAGAAACAATTTTGTCAATCAGGAGTTAAACGTCACTAACTATAAAGCTTTCAAATAGAAGTATGTATATTGCAGCATTAACAATTGTATACATAAGAAGACATAATTGGACATCAGGAATCACATAAAATAGAGAAGTTTCTAAGGAAGGCACTTTTTTGCGAAATAAACTGGCACAAAATAGCTAACCCTGTTACTCGGAATCACAAGTAGTGCGAACTAGATAATATAAAGTGACCGCCTAAAGTTCCACATAAATTCGATAAAAATTAGAGACATGATTTTTTGAGAAAACGCTCGGACCCGTCGATTTTTATTTTAGGTTACGCATTATTTCACATACATTTTTCTATACTGGGTGGAACAAAAAAAAGAAATGATATGAAATATGAAAGTCATCGGTTATTTTTTTTAATTGAATGCTATATTTTTTATTGCATTTATGAAGTATAGGCGAAATTCCAAGCAAGTTTCGTATAACACACCTTATTTCAAAACTGAACTATTTCCGAAATATTTACATTTAAAAACAAGAAAACAAATAGGTACGTCTATTTACAAATTAAGGTAAAATCGAGGATAAAAATAATATTATAAACACTGCCAATTGTTTCTATTTCCATGGTTGCACTTGTAAAGAATCTAAAAACTAAAATTAATAGTTTTTATCAGAATAATAGTTTTTATCAGAATAAATTATGGCTAATTAGCCATAATTTTGATAAAAATTATAGGGTTATCAACTTTATGCTTGGGAAAATAAAGTTAAATAAAACACACAAGATATTCAGATGGAGACGAAATTTTTATTTTGTTTTAAGGATTGAATCATTCCATTATATGTGAAACACAATATCATTTAAATGTCCACCGCGGGACCTGTGACAAACTTCAATCCTTTTAAGAAAATTTTCAATCACTTTTCGGCACAGTTCAGGTGATATTCGGCTAGAACTTCACGAATGTTGGCTTTGAGTTGTTGAAGAGTTTGAGGGTTATTGGCGTAGACACGATCTTTAGCATTGGCCCCTTGAAAAAAATCCAAAGGTGTAAGATCACAGGATCTTGGGGGCCAATAGATATCACCTAATCTTGAAATTAAACGTCCTGGAAACTTCTCTTGCAAAAGAGCTCGGTTGGCCTGTGTTGTGTGACTACATGCTTCCATACCGCCCAGAGTTTACTGTTAAGACTGTTCCACGATTGTTTTCAAAAAATGCGGACCAATGACACCACCAGGCCATAATGCATTCCCTACAGTCACTTTTTCGGGATGCAAAGGCCTTTCTACGATCACCTGAGGATTTTCAGAACCCCATATGCCGCAATTCTGTTTATTTACGTGGCCACACAGCGTAAAATGAGCTTCATCACTAAAGAAAATTCTGCTCGAAAAATGAGCATCAGCTCCTTGTTGTTCAAGCACCCAATTTGCGAATGTTCTGCGTTGTCCATGGTCTGTAGGGTTAAGTTCTTGAGTGAGTTGGACTTAACCCTACGGATGGAGCAGTAAATCCAAATGCAAAACTCGCCACAGTGAGCCCGTAAGACAAACCCAAATTTTGAGCACGCCAAGGAATTGACAAATTTGGGTCTTCCTCCACACTTTGAGCCACAGCAGCGATATTTTTAGTTGAACGAACGTTACGGTGTTTCACGTGCCTTACAATATCAGTAACCGACCCAGTCTCTTCAAATTTTTTTACTGTGTTCGAAATTGTTTGCTCTGTAGGACGATTATGTCGACCGTAATCAGCTCGTAAAACTCTAAACGTTGACACAGGAGAATCATCATTTTTATAGAACAATTTAATAATTTTAGTAGGTTGTTCAACTGTTAAACGATCCATATTTATAAATGGCAAACCTTCAAGTAAAAAAAAACGCTTCACATGACGTTTATTTCTGACAGGTGTTAAACGGCAGGGTTGTACTTAGCCAACCTCGAATTGGTTAACTCGCTACTAAACGGTTGAATTTAACGGAAACCCAACGAATTGAAATTTTGATGAAGCTAGGATACGGGGATCGAGTGCGCACGTAAAAAGAAGTAAGTGAACTGTTTAATGCCAAATAACCAAACCATCCTATTTCTCAGTCCACAGTTAGTAGAATAGAGCACAAATTCATTCAACTTCATTCATTCAACTTCAGGTCATGTTAGAGATTTGCCAAGATCAGGTCGTCCAAAAATGTCTAAAGAAACAAAATTAAACGTTCTGCTCTCCATCGAAGAAAATCCAAACAATGCAACTTCACAAATTTTAGTTGATAGTAATATAGCCGGAACGTCAGTAAGACGCATCTTAAAAGCAAATGAATACCACCCTTATAAAATAAGACTAATACACGAATTAAATGAGGACGATCCTGATCGAAGAAACCAATTTTGCGAGCAATGAACATTTGCAATAATAACCGTCAGTTTGTGTTAGAAGTTTTGTTTTAGGATGAAGCAACTTTTTGTTTAAACGGTGTCGTAAATCGGCATAATTGTCGGTACTGATCAGTGTCAAACCCACACTGGGCAACTGAGGCTCATACACAGTACCGTAAATCTATTAATGTTTGGACTGGTATCGTGGAAATAAAGTAATAGGGCCATACTTTTTCGAAGAAAACTTAACAGCATAACGCTATTTGAATTTTCTTCAAGAAGATCTTATCCCTGCTTTGGCTGCCCTATACCCAGACGATCAAGACCCTGCTGTAATATAATTTGTGGTTTCAGCAAGACGGCGCACCGCCACATTTCTTTCGAGATGTCCGTAATTACTTGGATACAGTGTTCCCAGGAAGATGAATAGGATGAAGAGGGCCAATAGAGTGGCCGGCCAGGTCACCAGACCTAAATCTCTGCGACTATTTTCTATGGGGGCACCTGAAAAGTAAAGTTTATATTGAGAAGCCAAACAACGTAGAAGATTTCAAAAATAAAATTAGATATGAAATTAGACGTATATCACCCGAAATAATTAATAGTGTTTTACATGGGTTTGTAAACCGTCTTGCTTTCTGCCAGGAAGTAAATGGGGATCAGTTTGAACACTTGATACATTAATAAGAGTTTTCACAGTTTATAACATTTTATCCTCCATTTTATCTTAATTTGTAAATAGACGTACTTACTTGCTTTCTTGTTGGTTAAATGTAAATATTTCTAAAACAGTTGAGTTTTGAGATAAGGTGTGCTATACAAAACTTGCTTGGAATTTCGCCTATATTTTATAAATGCAATAAAAAATATAGCATTCCATTTAAAAAATGACCGATGATGTCATATTTTTTTTTGTTCCACCCTGTATACAAAATTGTATGTGAAATAATGCGCAACTTAAAATAAAAATCGACGGATCCGAGTGTTTTCTCAAAAAATCATAACTCTTATTTTTATCGAATTTATGCGGAACTTTAGGCGGTCACTGTATATAGATACGCGCGAGTACCGAGTGTCTGTATATATTTTTCTTAAAAGCGTTGAAAGCTGTTGCGTTGTATAGGACCTTTTTGTTTTAAAGGGAGGTTCAAAGTTTTTGAGAAGCCGTTTTAGCTGTTCTTGCTTCATACTCATTCCAAAACATATTGCTTCCACGCTCCTTACCTAATAAGCGAACTGACAAAGACAGCCGCAAAGTAAACCCAGACATAATAAGCCTTGGGGTGACAGAAAATGTGACAGTTTCTTTGAAAATACAGCTGTCTGAGTTAAACTCACTAAACTCAGATTGCAATCACCCCACTCTAATAATAATATTTAGGTCGGCCTTAATAGTTGTTACCTGGCGATGCCTATAGCACTGGGTGTCGGCTAAAGTCATCTGGTTGGGCGACTTGAAAGAAGACACCAATATACTGTCGTTAGCATAGCTGTAAATTCGATTAGATGTCTTGTCAAGAAGGACGTTTAGATATAACAGGAAAAGGGTGGGGGACATGATGCATCCCTCAGGAACACCAGCGTTAATTTAAAATCTCTGCGAGGTGTGTCCATTAACGACAACGATAACCTGGATGGATCGGTTCTTAAAAAAGCTTCCAAGCCAAGCGACGAGAGTGGGTGGCGAACCATAATAATACAGTTTATTTAAGAGGTTTTTATGCCAGATTATATAAATCCCTTTAAAATATTCAAAGCTGTTGCACGGGATTCATCATATTTCTCGATGGCCTCGGTCTAAACATGCGTGACATAGGCCAACAGCTCGCGTATTTCAAATCCATACTGATGTTGGTTTGAAAAACACTGCAAACTTTGATCACTTGGAGTCCAGGTGATTCAAAATTCCCTAGTTAATAAGTTTCTTCATTACCTTGGCGATTGCCGGAACTAAAGCAAAATAAACATAATTGATAGCCACAGTCTTTTTCCTTTTTTGGGTATCGGTTGAATCCGCACAAGTTTCCAGTCTACAGGAAAGAGACCTCTTTTGTATGAAAGAATAAATAATTTGTTCAATGGTGGAGTCAGCACGACCGCACACTTTTTTATAACTATTGGCGGTATTCCATCAAAGACAGTGGGCTTGTTAGTGTTCAAGCCTTTAACAACTTTTTTAAGATATCTGTGACGAAAGACAATTTCTGCTAGCGAAGAAGCCTTTCTTGGCAAAGTCGGTATTATTTTGCTTTGTGAATCCGCAGTAGAGTCTGATGCGAGCCTCTGCCTTTTCCAATGTGGTCATTGCAAGTCTTTACTACTGAATGGCGGAATTTTTGACCTACAGAAACCTGGACCAACAACATGATGGTTTTACTAAAGCATGATTTTTGACCATAATGATCTTAATCTATTTGGATCTCGCTCGCACACGGGAAGGATCATTGATCCTAAAACACACATCATTCCCAGGAAACGAAGCGAAAAACTATTTTAAATGTCTCTAGTACTAAAAAGTCAATGGCGTGGTGGATCTATGGCGGAATGGGTGAATCGTGAGTTTTCATTTCTAGTTCACATGTTGCGGTTATTAAGTTGTGATCTAATGATCCTATTGATGCCTTTACGGTAATATTGTACGAGTCAGGATCCGTCGCGAGAAATGGATCCAGGAGACTAGTAAAGTCTCCCTCTCTATCAAGAATTCTGGTTGGCTCCCGTATAAACTGCGTTAGGCCGTGACTAGTCGCAAAGTCCTCTGCTTGGCGCCCTTCATTAGCAATCCTATTAGAATACATCAAGCAGTTGACATTACGGACGTGAAAGTCTCCCGCAATAACAAATTTTGCACTTATTTTGCTTGCAGGTCGTCGATTTTATGAGCAAGGTCGATGAAGACTTTTCTATAGTATGAATCGCTGGGTGGTCTGTAAAGGAAGCAGAAATACTTTGTATATATCTCGGATGTTTCGGATGTTAGTCAAAATCTCAACTTAAAAGGAAAGAATAGTCGACGAACCAGATTAAACAGCCAAATGGTTTCCAGGCCTAGTACACAGATGGATGAAAAGCACCAATTCGGCCAGAGTTAGAGTGTACAGGATGGAAACGAACACAGGGAAGTCCTTTTTGCTAGGAAAACACACCATAGTTTTCTAAGTAGAGGTGTTTGCTATACTTAAAATAGCAAACAAACGAGAAGCACGGCGTAAGGTAACTTGACTGGATTTGCATCTACTCTGATAGTCAAGCTGCCCTTAAGGCGATCCAGATTTAAGGCCAGCTCAGCGCTAGTCCAGGAATGTAGAGATGCATTGGAAAGACTTAGTATAAAGACGTAACATACAGGGAAGTGAGACTGAGGTGGGTCCCAAGACACCAGGATGTCGAGGGCAATGAGCGGGCGGACGAACTGGCAAGACAAGTTTCCATTAGTCTCTTCGTAGGCACCGAACCGTGTCTCAGTGTCCGTAAAAAAGAAATCTCCCAGGCATTTAATAATTGGGCCTGGGAAAAAACAAGGAAGATTTGGAGATAGATAGAAGTAGGCAGACAGGCCAAGGAGATAACAGATCTTGATGGCTCTAAAGCAAGGTAGGAAAGACCCGACAGGGTATCAAAGACTTGGTGGGAATCCTGACTGGGCATAACTGTCTAAACAGGTATCTACACCTTCTTAGTATAAGAGAAAACTGTCTGATTTGTCTGAATTGTGATACAGGGAAGGAAACTTCATATCAAATACTAGTTGTTTGTGATAGGTGGAGTCGCCTAAGAAGGAACACTTTTGGAAGGACACTCCAACGGGAAGATCTTTAAGATCTGGACTGGAACAATCTGGGGTTGGTGAGAAGGGACTGTTTAGGCCTACTTACCGAGCTCTAGCTCCCCCTTCCTTACTACTACTACTACTACTTGAAACCGCATAGCATTGGCTATTTTTTTTGTTAACTTAATCGATTAAGGACTATTAAATTTATATGTTTAAGATTTAAATGTGCCTTGATGTGCCAGATGAAGAAGCTATAATTAAAAGAAAGAGACTATCTTACAAATTTGTAAAAATAATTCAATTTTTTAATGTTAATTTTAGCAATTTAACCAATTTGCTATTTATCAGTAATAAGACCATAGAACGACGACATGGATATCTATGAAAACTGATTCTTAACATAGAATAAGAAAAATAAGAAATAAGTTTTGGGAATATTGCAAATGCTGATTAACTCATTTTCTTAATATTTTAAAAATTCTTAGGCATATTCGAAAAATCTGAGAATGGTTTATAAAAAATATTAAGCTATTATCATATATTTATATACAAGTAAGGAGACAAATAATTCATTGCTTTAAATTAATCGAATTTTTTATATAAAATTGTTTAAATGTGGCACTAACATCAAAAATATATAATTTTTATAATACATTCACATACCAACTGACCGTTAGCCGTGGCGGTCGTCTGGTCTCGAATAACTGACTTAGTAAGTGGTAAGAAATCAAGATTTAAGGGTGGCCGTCGTAAAAGTGAACCACTTGCATGCACCTTGCCCTTAGTCGGAATCATCGTATATATAAGATTTTGTTATGCACCCAGGGTACAGGTGCACCAGAATTTTATACAAGAAGTGTGTTTCGGCATGTACAGGTGCTTCTCAAGGTCGCACCCTTATATATACGTGTGTATAATCGTCTTTAATATAAAATTTCCGTTTTCGGATTGATAATGATTTTTTTAATGCAAGTAAGGGGATGTAAATTAGTACGGATTAAAATGTAACATATGTTCGGTATCGAATATTTTTACAAAAACAACGGTTAATATTACAGTCAAGTACTGAAACTTTCATGTGTCATTTTATTTTTAACTGGGTGTTATTTTCAATTAACAATCTTTGTACTGCCGACAGTATATAAATCATACACAATTAAAATAAATATTGACGTTAAGTATTTTATGTAATAAGTCAAGTCTTAAGGAACCCTTCGAAATTTGACAGTGTGATAAGTACTTACATGTATACCAGTCTTGCTTAATTTAGAGTAAATATGCGTAAATAACGAATTAATTAAAGACAACGTGAGATGATTACGTAAAATACGCGTATACCAAAAAATTATATATTTATATTAGTTACCTGGGTCAAAAGTAAAGTTAGTAAAAATAGATATAGTATAGCGGTCAATTTCAAAAAAAAAAATGTATTTGTTATGGAGGTTAGGTAAGTGTCCCAGCTAGTGGTTATATTCTAATTGTCGGGAACTTTACTAAATAATAACTTTTCGGAATCCTTATTTAGCACATGATTAATTATTCAAGCAATAATGTCAACGTCATCTGCACCCGAGAAATCTGCATTAAACCCTTCAATTGTGCTTTGTCAAGTATCTACAGTCATGTGAGAAACGAAAAATTCCCTAACGAAAGTAAGTAAGATATTACTTATCAAATTTCAGATATTTTTTATCAAATATCTGAAATCCAACTTTTTCCTCTATCTTTCTAAAGGAAAATGGACAATTATTCATTGTATTTGTAGATCACGTCACTTCTATTATTAATATTCCTTACCGGATCCAGCATAATCACGTGGACATTATATAAAACATTAAAGTTTAACTTTACCAAATATTCAGACAATTTTAGTATAAGCTGACATTATATTAAAATTTTGTACTTTCCTATTTATTATTTAAACCATTTTAAAAAAGGAATTAATATATTTTTTCAGGCATTTCAGGCATTCATTATAAGTTTTTTACAGACAGTTGAAATTGGCAGTAGTGGCAGTTAAAACTTCAATTAAAATGTACAATAGGCTAAAATAATTCTTAAACTTGATATTTTTAAGATTTTTAATAATTATAAAAAATATTTAGAGCTTAGGAATCCCAATTAACACTCACGTGAGCTCTTACTTAATAAAGAATGAGTTGGTGAATCAAAAAGTACCATTTGAAAATAAATAAATATCATTTATTATGGAAATCCTTCCTTATTCGTTTCTTAAGTTATAACAATTCAGAAAGTAGAATCGACACTATGTGTGAGTGCATTTGATTTGACAGTTTTTTATGTGGAGTCATCAAAACTGGTCTTTTTCATTCACCAAAAAAGTTTTCTTGTTAGTTTTAGAAAATCTCTCTTTCTACACGGCATTATATTAAATGTGATTTAGTCGTGTTTAATGAAAAAATATCCAAAATCCAAAGTTATGTACGGAAGAAACGAGCTATGAAAGAAACTGCTTGAAGAAAAGATAAAAATGGGTGAAACATGGGATATTTAAAGACAAGAGGCTAAATTCCAATCATATCCCTCTTGTGAGATAAACCACGTGACTTTGAAATTATTTAAGAATGGATAAAATGACTTTCATTATACTATTTAATTTATTAAAAGTTCATTTAAGTAAACAAGACTTAATAATGAGGTCTCTTTGTTTTTCCTAAATTCCCTAGGAACTACTCTATCCCTTTTTTTCTTTAATCTCTCTCTACTCTTTAATTCTTAAAACTTGTCTTGATATTTATAATAAAAAAAATGTTAGCCCGCAAAGTAAAATGATAAAAGGATAGATGTTTCGCGATACTCGTTGGACGAAAAGCTGAAAAAGCAAAGGGGTACCTGCCGACATGTGTTCCCACCTCTTGGTTTCTTTAGGGTAAGAATAGGATAATTAGAAATCCAAAGGAAAAAGGCAGGACAATTAAGGGGTCATGAATAGGTACTAACAATTTATTTGTGTACCTACCACTTTTTGGAGGAAAATGTAAAGAAAATAAATTAAAATTTGTATAAAATCAAGGAAACGGATCAAAATCTAAACTTAGTTATTTTGAGAGATGAGTGATTGACCTGATGTCACCTGATCGCTGTTTGCAATATATATAGTGTTCAAAATTCGGTGCACATATTTTCAGAGCGTATTATTGGAGTCAAAATAAGACTAAAAATCGGTTGTTCGAAACTGTGAATACAGTTATGTGACAAATCTGCTGAAAATCCCTGTTTTTTTGACTGCTCTTTTCATTTACCGTCGCAGAAATGGTTGTAAATATAATAAAAGTATATATGATAAAATAGGGGGGAATTCAGAGAGGATTACCCATCTGATCCTCTGATCTTATATTTCCGATAAGAAAATTAAAAATCTAACAATACCATCTAGTTAGTAATACAAAAATCTAAAATTTTTGTTTTTTGCATTTTTTTGATACAAGTAACCGTTTTTGAGAATATTGCTGGTAAACGAAAGAGGAGTATTATTAAACCTGATCAAACTATCAAATTAAAAAAAAAAACGAAGTGGGCCGTGACTGCTTTAATTTTTGTCAAATCAAATTAATTATATCGAAACAATAAAAGAAACGATTATTGTAGATTTTTTCATGACTAACTAAATGGTGTTCTAAATTTTCAAAATTTTTATCGGAAATCTAAAATATGGGCCATCAGAAGGGTTACACCATTTTTGGGATAGAAAATGTCAAGAGTACTCAAAAAAACTAAAGAAAAAAATTACTTGCAAATTTTCAAAAGATTTTATGTATTACTGTAGTCTAGTGTTCCAAATAATCGATGTTCTTCAAACAATTCATGCGAGCTGTAACTCGGAGGGAAAGAATTTTAGGACACATATTTATAGGAAAAAAAGTTTTATATTGAACCCAATAATCTGCTCTTAAAATATTTCACCGAATTTGGTAACTTCCTGTAGTAGTATTATAGTCCTTTAAATAAGTAGAAATTAATTCAAACCAATGGCAAAACATCATTTTTTTAAAATTAGCTCTTACACAGAAGATTTTGTAGTACCCTGGGATCATTGAGAAAGCTTTTTTCTTTTTTCACTTTACGCATCAGCAGTTTAACGATATCTACAAACTGCGTTCTTTCCCTTTCCCCATCTTTCCCTCCAGGTACTGTCTCCATCAATGTTGATTTTGGAACCCTATGTCTTACTGACAGTTTTACTGCTTTGAAGATCGGTTCGATACTTCATGACATTGCATGGTTACTTATTTTCTTTGTGAAAAAGATTTCATTGAAAATATACTAAACCCTAATATCATTGAAATAAAAATTTTTATGGTGAAGAAAAAGTTGGATTTCAGATATTTGATAAGAATATCTGAAATCCAACTTTTTCCTGAGAAAGAAAACCTGAATGGTAAAGACAAGGACAGGTTAATGAATTACCTGATAGGGGAGCAAGCTGAATCCAGCAGCCATCCTTCACCAGCTCGTTAAGATCTTTGTACACTCCAGTACAAGCTTGGCTATTACTCATCTTATCGGTCGTGTTTGCCTTATTGGCGGCTTTGTAAAAACAATCTTATCCATGCGGTAGCAGGACGATTACACTTAGAGAAGATCGGTTTTTAAAACTTTGCACCATTAAGGCATAACAAAGAACTGCTGGAAGGCTACAAAATCACTTGGTAGAAGTTACAGCTTGTCGAAACGCGGTCTGTAGCTATATGTAATAGAATTATCGAAATGTATAATGCCAGGTTAAGTATCCCCTGTACCCCTTACGCATCGAAGAGTTAGTTAGAGAGACTAATTGCAGAAAAATACATTAATTAGAAGAGAATTAGTATGAGCTAAGTTCACATAAACGGACCAGATTTCTTCCAAATCATATTGATGTGTTAAGATTCTGAAGATGGTTAGACGACCGCTTCTTGGTTCATACAGCCTAAGCAAACTAGACTTTTGGGGGTAACTTTATCATAATTTTGGGTAGAATATGTTCTGAGTCGATATACTGTAAGCCAATCTGATCTAAATAGGTCTTAATTTCGATAAGGGGCGATGACAGTATAGTACATCAATAAAGCTCTTAGAGAAGACATTAGAGATTCAATAGCTTAAAATAGAGGGTAGAATTTATCCCAAAAAATATAGATAACATAGTAGACTTGAACAACAAAATTTATAGTATAATTATAGAAAAAAGTTTTTGATGTAAAAATAGAGTTTAAAAGTATATAGTTCTGTAAGTAGCCCTTTTTAATTGATTGATAATGACTATATTAAAAATAGTAAGGATTATATAGAAAAATGATTTTAAATAAATAGAAATTTCATGAAATTACCAAGTAGCCCATTCAATAGTTGATAAAAAATAATGTACATTTTGCTATATTCATTGATTACATTAATTGCATTCTAATTAATCGTAAAGTAGATTTTATGCATGTTTTACATTTTCTTTCGTATATCAGAAGCACATACAAATTTTACAATTCTGTAAACACAGTCATAGTGGAGCAGTAAATGTTTCTAATTTCTTCTAGGAATAGAGGTTTACTAGTTCAAAGAGAAACAATATCACTAATCATGTTTAAAAATAATACCTTCACATATAGAAAGAGTTGGGACATTTGATATAAATATTTAATGCATAGTTTATTTTTTGAATTTTTTTGTGAATCTTTTGTTTAATCAATTTTGAATTGACTTATAATTAAATAATTTTACTTATAAATAAATAATAAATTAACTTGTTTTTGCTCACAGCATCACTACCATTTGCATACCACTCGTATTTTATTTAAAAACCAACTACCACTACTCGGCATCGCCACAAAGAAAACCCACACGAGCTGATCGGTCTGTCTGTCTAAAATTGACAGAATTAAATCTCTTAATTAGGTCGAAACTGGCAAAATAATTCGGCATGATCAGTAATTAAAGAAATCCGCTAATTAGTATTTTAAAGTTGTGCTTGCTCGGTTTCACTTCACTTTTCTGACTGCACTTATCAGCTCTGTATTGACATAGACATCGATCTTGTTAAGGTATTATATATCGAGAAAATTGCCGGTGTATTGATAGGTACAAGTTAATTAATGGCATGGGTAGATTTCTTTGTTCGAGTTGCTTTTATTTTAAGCACTTAAAATTGTGTAAGGTAATTAATTATCCATTCACGTAGTCCTTATAAAAAATATATATAAAGAATTTTCTTGGCCATTTTATCATGGTTTTATAAAAAAGAAGTCGATTTAAGTACATCATATTAAAACTTTTGTAAGTTTTAGTATATAAAATACACACATCAGAATGATCTAGAGAATAATAAAAAGCCTTTTTACTGGTTTCCAAGATAAATTGGGCTTATGACTGGAGGTTTCTTTAAAGATACTTTATTACATTCATCATATTATTAAGTTATTCTTGTTGATATTATATAAATAGTTTAAATTTATTAAGGCGTATTTGGTAAACTGGCAATTGTATTCAGTACAATGTTTGCTACCAGTGTAGGGAAAATGTATTTGAATTGTGAGTCTAATATAGTCAATATGCAAAGGCAACATCTTGATCGTGAAAAACAGTTACGAACTTTAATTAGTATTATGATACAGGGTGGTATGAACAAATGTCGCAGAAGCTAAAAGGTTGTGGCAGAGATTTAAAAAGACTGTTAATAAATGAGATAATTACAGAGGTGATGATGTGAGAGAAAAACTACTGGTCCAACAAGAGCAACAAAACCTATACATGAAAAGTTTATTTACCTTCAGGCATTATGAAACCCCCATACTATCCCATGAGTAACTTTCACAACCTTCTAAGTTTCCCGTGTATCACTATCCCGTGAAAAATCGCGAAAGGGACATTAGGATGGACCAAAGAAGATCAAAATTGGCAAGAGTGTAAAATGGAATGCATTCTTTTTATCGATGAATCAAGGTTTGTTTTAAGTCTTGATTCAAGAAGACTCAGGGTGTGACGAATGCCTTATAATATATATCGCTTACAAACCATTGAAGAAGTTTACAGATACCAAGGCTGAGCTTTGATGATTTAGGTTAGAGTTTCGATAGGTTTTTGGACTAATCGGCTTTGCATTAAAGGGTTTTTAATAGCGAGTATCTTAATCAAATTCTCGAACCCATTGTTCATTTACGCATTACAAACTTTGATGAAATTTTTGTACTTATGCAGGTGCGCATTTTGCAAGAGCCGCTATAAACTTCTTGGAGCAGCACAATATTCGGGTATTGTAATATTCTGCGTTCAGGAAAAGTGTGTGTTTCATTTCAAGAAATAGTGTTGCAGACAAGGGAAGAGTTGCCGAATTATATGCAAGAGTAATTGTACAAATTAGGCAACACGACATTGACGATTTGATTAAGATCCTGCCAAACAGATGTCGAACTATTAAAAAATAAAAGATGTCATCATACATTGTATTAACAAAAACTTGTTCTTTTCTATTAATATTCTATAAATTTTGTTATTTAGATATTTTATTTTAAAATTGTCATATATTATATTAATCTCCCGGTATACTATGATGAATTTTTGTGCTTTTGATAAATTGATATTCCGTTAGTGGTTCCAAAATCATTCAGATATGTTTAATTCCAATATTCTCATTGCTCCGTTAGTCAAAATAATTTACATGTAAAAGGCAATTAGTGCACAAATTCTCAAAGAGTGATGCTTTAGTACCAAATTTGACATTTTTTGTGTACGGAACCGACTATATTTATATATATAACTAGTACGTTAAAAAGCCTGAGAGCCGCTTTACCTGTGCTTATTTTTTTTATCTTTAAGATATATTGTATTATATTTTTATCTTCCTATAATAAACAAATAGAGCGAACTTTATACCGGCAATATTCGTTTATAACTTTTTAAAGGTTTTTAGGCTTATATGTTTTTCCGCTTCGCTTTCTCATAAAATTCTCGGAGCTTTAAAGACTTATTCGACTGTTGTATGTATTGGTCTTTTATTTTTATCGTGCACTAGTACCACTTATTACTTATAATAGAAAATGTATCCCCTTTACATGCTATATTTTGCTCCTTACAAGCAGCTTTTGTATAACCTTACTCTCACGAGATGTGTCGTCATCCATTCTCTTCAAGATATCATATCTCCGACTTTCTATTCTTAGTTTTGTCAAAAATACTTCTTTTCATGTTACTTTTATTACTCCACAACATAGCAATTTATTATTATGATTTTACTATGCCTTATAGTAGTTATTTTTCTTTAGTTAATATATTTTACTTTCGTTACCTATTTTGATGAAAAAGGATATTTAAATACCACCAATATTCCCCGATTCCTCTTTTTACGCACCAAAGGTATTTAGTTATAAGGTTAACAACTAATGTGTAATTTTTATTGTAAGGTCTTTAATACTTTCAAAATAAATAATATTATAGATATAACTCCTTATACAAATGTTTTCAAAATATACATGTATACTGATGTATATTGATTATTTTTGAAAGAATTCTTGCTGCAGTAAATTAAACAATTTTAAGGACATTATTGCTTTATTTAAACATTCGCATTCAATGTCTGCCTGTATAGAATTCGGGGCATAATATAAGTAGCATGCACCAGATTCATTAATTGTCGGTATTTTTTTTCCTAGGGACGAAAAACACAACGTCAAGAATTTCTCTTTATTTTGTACTGTGTAACTTTGCAGAGAACGAGTTGGAGAAATGCGTTCATTAATATTGTTACATACTCGTAGAAGTGCTTTTACTTTTTGAAGACGGCTTATTGTAAATATTAAGATTTGTTGCCAAAATGCCAAACACGATATTTCGGAAATTGGTATATGATAAACTTTTGCATATTCCAAGAGTATTTCCTATTTCTTGATTGGCAAAGCAGATGGTCAGTTAATATAGGTCAATAATTTATAGGCATATAATTATACCAAAAATTAGTCTATGAGTCATAATCTAAAATTTTATAGCGATTACAAAACAAGAACATCAAACTTGAATCACAACTATTAATTAAGTTAAAAAGAGGTTATAATGAATAAAATTAATTTAGCTTAATTAAAACTGAAATTTTGCACTGCGGACCACATTTGTTAAGGTAAATGTAAAAGTAAATGCTTAAAATTGCCACTTCTTACCAAAATTAATTTCAAACGCTAAGATTATAAGACAATTTAATAAATATGTTATAGTTGTATATAAATAACCCAAAAATCAAATATCCCCAATGGATTGGATATAATTAAATAATTATATCTAATAAAATATATATAAATATATTTTATTAGATATAATTATAATAAATAAAATTGGATATTATTATATCAAATATTTCATCATCAAAAAAAGAAACACTTTAGTTACTTATGCTTAGAAATGCGATGTGAAACATTTTTGTATCGTTCCTTATTTCGAAATACATAAGTTTCTAATGCATTATCATCTTAAATTTTTTTGATTTCCGCAATAGCACGAAAATATGTAGACAAATTATGAAAATGATGTGACGAAAAATAAAGTTTGGATCTACTGAAATGCGCATCTTGACTCGATATACAGTGCTTTCATTTCAAAACGAACCACCCTTAATAACTTCTTATATACAGGGGGACGTTTAATTTTATATTTGACAAAGTTCTGTCAATTTATCTCCAGCTAACGTCACTTTGAGATTTCAAATGGGAACCTCCATCGTGTGACGTATCATTGTAAACTGCAATAAAATGTCTAGTCAACAGTACCAAAAAAAAATGAAATTGGTTGACGTAGCAGCGAATAGTGATCAAAAATGTCTAGGAATAATGGATTTTTTATCGACCTCAAACTTTTGTATTTGAAATGGCTTAATCTTAAGTATGATACATCATTTTAAAAGGCATTCAATCTCTTATCTAACCAAACCAGAAAAAAAACAAAAACGGTTGACGTATAAGCGAATAGTAGGAAATAATGTGTGGTAATATAACACATGTTATATTACCAAAAAAATTGATGCGAGTTGAAGCGATTTTCCAGTAAAAATGTATGGTAATAAATAGTTGATTCCAAATATTTTTTAAGGTACAAAAATAATACTGCAATAACTAGCATTTTTAATACGTTTAAAAACCAGTTGATTATTATACTCAGTTAAAAATTCAGAAATCAGAATAATTTAAAATCGAGTATACGCTACCCGGAAAAATTAAAATGATTGTTCTTTATGGCTCTAAAGATTGGTGGGCTTATAGAACCGCCAGGGCATTTAATGATAGACATTCAGACAAGAATGTAGGCCATAAATATGTACTACAATTGGTAAGTATTAATTTTTTCGGTAAGGAAGTTTGAGGAGATGGGATCTGTTTGCAATAAAAAGTGTCGAAAGGGTTGTTAATGAAGCATGGCAAATTGAGATATTGGGATAATTCAGTATGGATCCAACATTATCTATCTTCAAAGTCGCAGAGTTAGCAGAGTAATATTTTAACAGGTTCTGTACACAAAATTTTGATAAAAGTTTTTCCCTACAAAATTTAAATCCAACAACTAGGAGAAGACGATTTTGATAAGAGAAGTAATGTGCCAGCGAATTCACTCTCACGAGATGTG
>NW_026088662.1:0-18005 GCF_022605725.1 Anthonomus grandis grandis | reverse complement strand
ACACATCTCGTGAGAGTTTAGACCAGTATAATACTGAATAAAACCAGGAAAAAATTTTGCGAGCAAAATTTTTTCTTGAGTGGTTTTGGACTAGACTATTTCACGAGATTATCAAAATTCCAAAAAAAATCTTTTTCATATAACAAATATATTTGACATCCTACCGAGTTGTTAATTTTGTCGCAGAAAAACCAGCATGTTGGTTTTGCCCAGGTAGGATCAGGTAAGTGTTTTGCCACTAGAAAACAGACTGTTGCTATGCTATTTTATCGGTGTAAAACACTCCGGTATAAAACAATAGTGAAATAGTCTATGAAAAACCTTTATTTGTAAAATTATTTCAAAAATTAAAATATGAGTTTATTAATTTGAAGGCCGATCCTGTATTCTATAAGGGCAGCTTAAAAATATTAAGCCCCACACAATGGGTCAATCGGTTTATTGATGCAATATTAGTAGAAGTCAACGGTATATCTAAAATTCTACAGTTAACGGAAAGATGAGGTTTTAACTTATTTTTATTTCTTTTTTTTTAAATTTTTTTTTGAAATTTCCTATAAGCACTTATTTTTATCGGGTCAATGCTTTTCTTGTCAGGTTGAAGTCTTAAGTATTTGACAAAATTTTCGTCTTTGCCTTTGTTTGAAATAAAAGCGACTCAAATTTATCTTAATCGGATTTTTATTTCGTTAAAAACACAGACTGTACATCACTGGTTCAATTAACATTTATCACGGTATTAAAACACATAAAATGGTAAATTCTGCCGATATAAAATATCGTTACAATCCACGACGGCCACGGACTTAAACTTATGTCATCGTAACGAATACTAATCGACAACCAAAACTTAACTAAACTACCAAATACGTACAAATATTATTTTTCAAGCCGGGAAGAAGATACTCGGAAAACCGTCTGGCTCTTTTCGCAAGAAGAAGGAGTTTTCGTACGGTCAAAAATGTATTAAACTTAAATATTATTTAAAGTAGCAAATTTTCTTAACATCCCCCCCGCCTTGAAAGAATCCAGACTTTCAACAAACCACAAAATACTTGTAAGATAATAAACCCTAACACCTAACATATCTTACTTTCTTCTTACATAAAACGGTTACAAACATGACTATGTTGACATATACTAACATAGTCTCAAAACAACTGTAAACCTAACTAAACGTAATTAAATTAAATTAACACATTACACAAACAACACGCACCCGTTATTTAATATCTGCTTCGATTGGAAGCGGACACAACTTAGAAAAAGAACGAGTAACTTCACCACGTAAAGTTTTAAGAGTTGCAACACGACTGGTTCCATCGACACCTGGATAAAGCCGTAATACTCGTCCCATTCGCCAATCCAAAGGTGGAATATTGTCCTCCTTGATCAAAACCAAGTCACCCTCCTTTAACTTGTCCATACTGTGCTTCCACTTGACACGATTTTGAAGTTCAGCCACATATTCCTTACACCACCTAGACCAAAAGCTCTGCTGCATTTGTTGCAGCTTTTCAAAACGCGCTAACCTGTTTTCACTAACACTAAGTAAGTTCTTATCAGGTACCGAGGTAAGCCGTCTACCTATTAAAAAATGCGCAGGGGTAATTACATCCAGATCGCGAGGATCGGATGACATCGGAGTTAAAGGACGTGAATTGACAATGGCCTCTATTTGACACAAAATCGTTGTAAAGTCTTCATAACTTAAATTATGATTGCCAACCACCCTTTTTAAATGATATTTGACAGTTTTGACGCCTGCCTCCCAAAGGCCTCCAAAATGAGGCGAGTAGGCAGGAATGAAATGCCATTCTATACCCTCATCTTTGACCAACCCTTCCAATTTGGATTGATTATCCTCTAAAAAATGACCAAATTCTTTTAATTTTGAAGAGGCTCCCAAAAAGTTTTTACCATTGTCAGAGTGAATTTCACTTGGTTTTCCCCTACGCGAGACAAACCTTCTAAGTGTGGCTATAAAAGCCTCTGTTGACAAACTTGTGACAACTTCTAAGTGTATGGCACGTGTCGTGAAACACACAAATAAACATATATAACCCTTATATAATCTATTACCGCGACCTTGTGCAATCTTGAGATTAAACGGCCCCGCAAAGTCCACCCCCGTAATATTAAAAGGAGGCTGAATCGTTAAACGTGATTTTGGAAGATTGCCCATTTGAATCCCAAGAGATAACGGCTTAACTCGCGCACATACCACACACTCGTAAATTATTTTCTTTACTAAATTTCTCCCCCCAATAGGCCAATACCTTTCTCTTATGGAGCTCAATACCATCTGAGGACCAGCATGTAGCAATATTTTATGTTCGTGCCTCACAATTAGCCTGGATAAAATATGTTTACTACTTAATAGGGCAGGAAACTTCTTGTCATACTCAAAACCTGACAACCTCAACCTACCACCGACTCTCAAAATACCATCTTTGTCAAGAAAAGCATTTAACCCTGACAATTTACCTTTTTTTATGAATTGACATTTCCTTAGAACAGCCAACTCCTTAGAAAAACTTTCACCTTGAGCAATTTTCACTAATTCCCTCTCAGAATTTCTCAATTCGTCCACAGATAACTCTCCAAAACGACGCAATTTCCCAAGTTTATTGCTCCTACAGTTATCCAGAAATCTTTTACACCAAGCAAAAATCCTCTTTAATTTATCAAAATCTGAAACCTTATTAAGTAGCTCAAAGGGAATATTCTCAACACAAACATGAGCCTGGATCTTTTTTCTGGTTTCTGGAAGTTTATCTAAACTCACAATTTCTACATCTTTAACAAAATATTCCAACTGTCCCAACCAATCAGCACCATTAAACCACATCTTGTTGTTTTTTAACTTAGATGGAAAGACACCCCTGGACACCAGATCAGCTGGGTTATCTTCAGATTTTACATATCGCCATTTGTCACAATCTACCAAAGTTTGTATCTGAGCCACTCGATTTGATACGAACTGATTAAACTGATTTGCCGGCGACCTAATCCAACTTAACACTACAGTTGAATCACACCATAAAATCATTTCATCAAAATGTAGCACCTTTGATTCTAAAACCTCCTGAACCAGTTTTGAGAGTAATAATGCAGCTGACAGTTCCAATTTTGGTATAGTTAAAGCCTTTATTGGTGCCACTCTACTTTTAGCACATAGTAATTTAACCTGCAAACAACCTAAACTGTCAACGGTTCTGATATAGACGCAAGCCCCAAATGCATTTTGACTTGCATCAGAAAACCCATGCAATTCCATCCTTTTTGGATTTTCACATGACACAAATCTGGGAATTAAAAGACTATTAAATTCCAACATTTCACTTTTAAACCTTAACCACTCATTCCTTAACTCTATTGGAATTTCATCATCCCACGACAATTTAAGCAACCACAGTTTCTGTAAGATGATTTTAGGAATTATGATACTAGCACTTAGCAAACCCAACGGGTCAAATATCTGAGCAATGTCAGAGAGTATTTTTCTTTTACTTATCACATCATTATTCAACGAAGATCCAATTTTATACGTAAACACGTCCAAAGAACAGTTCCAAAATAGTCCTAATGTTTTGGTTTTTTCACCTTCACCTAGATCCAACACAACATTATGCCCTTCTATATCTGGATTATCTGGACCCATCTGACTCAAAAAAACCTTGTTATTGGAGCAAAACTTTCTTAACTCGAAACCTGCTGATATTAAAATACTAGAAGTCTCTTTACACACCTCTATTGCCTCTTCTAGAGATGACGAACCGGAAATGAGATCATCCACGTAAAAATCAGCATTTATCATTCTAGAAGCATTCGGATGACTCGCCTGGTAGTCCAACGCAAGCTGCTTTAGACACCTGACGGCTAAAAAGGGGCTAGATGTTAAACCAAAAACCACCGTGTTTAAATCATAGATCTCAACCTCTTCAGATGGATCATTTCGCCACAAGACCCTTTGTAATGACCTCTGATCATCCCTCAACCAAATCTGCCTGTACATTTTCGCAATATCTGCGCAAAATGCCACCTTGTTTTGCCTAAATCGTAACAGAATCGACAACAGATTATCCTGTATTTTAGGTCCAATGTATTGTAAGTCATTAATGGAGACGCCACTGCTTGACTGTGCCGACCCATCATACACAACTCTTAATTTTGTTGTAGAGCTGTCCTCTTTAATCACTCCATGATGTGGAAGAAAGAAAGACACCTCATCCTCCTGAAAATCACTAGTCTTAGTCATGTGGCCCACTCTTTCATATTCGGCCATATATTCGCCATATTGCTTACGCAACGACTCACTTTTTTGAAACCTTCTTTCCAAGGAAAATAATCTTTGCAAAGCCATTTGTTTTGAATCTCCAAGTTTATCTACAGAATCTTTCAAAGGAATAGTCACCACAAATCGACCATCCTCACCACGAGAAGTTGTAGAAACAAACAAATTTTCACACATTACCTCCTCAGAAGACAAATTCTCATTTTTTGTCAATCCTGGTTCCTCCCATTGCCAAAACTTTTGCAACTGATTTTGCTCATCCAAATCCATTGCAAAATTACAAATAGTTTTAGAATTTTTCCCACCAGATATATTATTTTGGAACTCTCCAGAAATAATCCAACCCAAACATGTATTTTGGAGGCATGGCATACCATTGCCCAACGATATTTGCCCATCTCGCACGAGTTTCCAAAAAAATCCAGCCCCAATCAGCATATCAATCTCTTCTGGGATATGGAAGCCTGGATTTGCCAGCTGAATATTTCCAGGGATATTCAGTGCCTTCAAATTGACCTCATAAAGTGGAAGTTCCTCACTTATGCTCGGAATTATTAAACATGAGATTGAAGCCTTAAAGTTACCCAAACTAGACAAAAATTCAACCTCACACCTTTTTTTTACATTGCATGCGCTTTGACTAATCCCTACCACAGAAACGTCGACTGGTTTACCCTGCAACCCTAACCTGTTATACATCTTTTCCGTCAGAAAGTTGCTCATCGAACCCGAATCCAATAAAGCCCTGCATTCATGTAGTTCACCATAGACATCCTTAACCTTGACCACCGCTGTTGAGAGCAAAACCTGTTGGCCGCGATACCCACAATTTTTACCGCTACTCGTAGACATAGTGATACTAGTCTGCTCTGTACCTCCACTCGTAGTACTAACAACAACTTCCTGGCCCTTATTTACCTGAGCACTACTCCCCTCTAAGGAGGCCCTAGAGTAGTGTAATAATGTATGATGATCCATACTACATTTTGCACACTTAGGTGCAGTACACTTCATACTAAAATGATTAGAGGAAAAGCAGCACATACAAAGCCTATTTCTTTTTACAATACTAACTCGAATTGGAACAGGGAAATTCAAAAACCTTTTGCAATTTACCAGTTCGTGAAGGTCTTTACACACTGGACACTTCTTACCAACGCTTAAAAATGCCTTTTGTTCCTTGGGTTTACGCCAGTTACCTGAAATGTGATCTTTCTCTACCTTGGGACTCCTAGAATGTTCTAGAGTTTCCAACAGATCAGCCCTACCTTTAATAAACTCTTTAAAATCTGACAACAAAGGAGTTTCATTTTTAACCTTAAGGCTCTCCCACTCTTTTAAACTAATACGATCTAACTTAGAGGCTAAATGATGAATTATTAAATCATCCCAAGATTGCACCGGTCTACCCAAATTTTCTAATGCCCGCAAATGTTTCGACACCGTATCACACAAGTTTCTCAAGCCCTCAGAAGACTCATGTCGCAAAGGAGAAACCTCAAAAATTCCCGAAATGTGGTTTTGGATAAGTATTCTTTTATTATTAAATCTTTTACATAATGACTCCCACGCTATGTTGTAATTTACGGCGCTAAACTCAATAGATTCGATTACTTGCTTAGCAGACCCCAATAACTGCGCCCTCAAATAATGAAATTTCTGTACTTCACTGATACCCTGATTTTTATGGATTAAACTCTCAAATGTGTCTTTAAATTCCAGCCATTTATTATAAGACCCATCAAAAGTTGGAATATTAATTAACGGTAATTTAACACTATTTGAAAGATTTTCCGTAACCACATTGCGAACCGCGTTGTTCACATTTAAACTTGCCCCAGAATTCATGTTTGAGGGTGCCTCAGATACACTCGAAATATCGCTTTTATTATCCCCGTCCTTACGAGATTTTAATATCTTTTTTGCCCTACTCACCGCTTTAAAATAATCATTTTCAAAAGCATCCCTCTCACTAAGCCTCAATTCAAAATCTTCTTCATTAGAATTTAATTCTATCTCAGTTTGATAACCCTCAAACTCCCCAAAGATTTCCTCAATTTTGTTACATCTAGTTTCTAACTCTATAAGAAGGGTTTCATCTAAAAGCTCATTTTCCCCCAAATTAGAAACTTTATCCTCAATTTCTGCCAAATATTTTCTGAAAAGAGTGATTCGCCCCTTCACAGCCCCTCGCTTTTTAATTAACAATTTAAGCTCTTCCTCCATTGTACAATTTTATATAAAAGCCCTGTATCCTAATACGTAACGCAAACACAAATATGCACCAAAATTTATAGTAATATAGAGGCCACAAAATTCTTAACCTATGTTACCTGTTCTTTACTATTTTTTACCAAATCTTACTCGCCACACTCCACACTACGAAGCACTGTCCAAAAAAGTCCACTTTTTTAAGCCACTTGCGGCTTAAGAGCCCACCCAATAAGGAATAAGGCCACCAGCACCAGCTACCAACACCTCCTGGGTCCCCACAAATAAACCCTTCAAATAGCGTACAGCTCTTCACAGCGCGTTTAGTATCCACAGCAAAACGCTTAATAAGCCAGCTATTTGTAACTTGCCTCTCACAATAGACAAATTCCCAAATTAAACAAATTCCAAGTCCGGGCCTGACTATTTACGATTGGAAAGTCCACACTGGAATTCACACATCAAATTCACTTTCCAATCCCCAAATTGTGTTTACCAATTTATACCGTTTTATCCAAGAACCAATCGTGCAACACCATGCACGAAAACACTAAAAGTTCACATGGAAGGACCCAAAAATAATAAATCCGAGCTCGAAGACCAAAAATGTTTGAAATAAAAGCGACTCAAATTTATCTTAATCGGATTTTTATTTCGTTAAAAACACAGACTGTACATCACTGGTTCAATTAACATTTATCACGGTATTAAAACACATAAAATGGTAAATTCTGCCGATATAAAATATCGTTACAATCCACGACGGCCACGGACTTAAACTTATGTCATCGTAACGAATACTAATCGACAACCAAAACTTAACTAAACTACCAAATACGTACAAATATTATTTTTCAAGCCGGGAAGAAGATACTCGGAAAACCGTCTGGCTCTTTTCGCAAGAAGAAGGAGTTTTCGTACGGTCAAAAATGTATTAAACTTAAATATTATTTAAAGTAGCAAATTTTCTTAACAGCCTTTTAATATTAGATTTTTTTTTGCACCAAAAAAAAGAGAGCACCTTACTACATACTTTAAAAAGATCTTGTTTGTATCGTTATGCTTACTACAATTAAGTAAATTAGTGTAAATCTCTTTTGACAAAATGTTTTGTAACACTATGTAAACTTTTTCCCTGTCACATACTCTAGGTATTAAGTAAAATAGCCTTGGTAATGCCTCACTAACTAAATAATTAAGATAGGTTCCTGGAATCGCTAACTTACAATTTTCATATTGTCGGGCTTGAATGAAATCAAGATCCACCATTTGATCTCTACCAGACATGTTTTGTTTACATCGTTTACATTTAATTAACTTATTCATTTTTCTTAAAATAAATCCAGATATATAATTATAAGTGCATTTAGCTATTTTTGATCTCCTTATAATTAAAGCAGGAGGAAGGCTTTTAATATTTTCTTCGATATTTGTACTTTTTTCTTCGCTAACATCTTGTTTTTGGAAATTATCATTTAAAATGAAATGTTTAAAATTATCCAAGGGCCCGTCAGTCTCATCCTCCTCACAATTGGCCCCTGGTGAATGTCTCGACATAAAACTATGTTATATTTTTTTTTTCTAAAGTGCAATAAAATGGAATGATGGTAGTGAAGCGATGAATGCCAAGTTAATCAAAAGAAAAGAAGTACTAAAAATAGTGAAAGGTTTATGGCCTTAAGAGGGTCTCCAAAAGTTGTTTGATGCCCGGAGGAACTTAACCCCTCTTACCTGAAACGCCCAGAGAAGGAATCCTTCACAATGCTGCTAGCTCAAGCCGATGTGGGTTCTAGCTTCTTTCTCAACCAAATGAACCAAAATTTCTTAGGTAGTAACTACCCAAGAGTTACCCAACTAAATGTCAAAATCAGTATGGCGCCACCAAGTTTTGGATTTTATATAATCCCAAAGGACGCCCAATATTTATCAAAATTTATTTAGGCAAGTTCAAAACGAAACTTGGAAAACAAAATCAAAGTCAAATCAGTATACACTATTGTTTCCAAATTACCTATGATATTCCAACCTACTCAACTCAAGTGAAAAACAAATTAACAACAGAAAATAACAATTTATTTAAGTCTTGATTATCACAGAGAATTATGTTATCTTATTTATCATTAAGAGGAATAATTATTTAAGTTGGTAATAAGGAACCACAACATCACACAAAAAAATACACAATCAAAGTGTGGTTGTCAAAATAAAATAAATTATGTTACACCCAAACTTTGGGGAATGAAGCTTCAATTCAATTAAACTAATAACTTACATGGCCCGGTATATCCCGCCACAGACATTGACCTAAGCAAAAAAAAAAAAATAACAACCCTAACTGTTGAAGCTTCCCCACTTAAAAATTACCCTTTTATTAGTTTACTCTAATATTTACTAGCTAATCTGAGAAAATTTGACATCTTAGGAGTAGTCTGAAAATAAATAATATAACCCAAGTATATACTCGTAGTACTACGAAGCCGGCTGCGTCTTACCTCACAGGAGTCACTTGTCACACATATATGTACTCTTATCAGTAATATTCAATAATAAAATAGCATCGATTAAATAATGTCAATAAAATTTTAAATAAGCTTATGTATGTATCTCAACTCAAAAGATAAAAGTTGTGATAATAAAAATAAAATAAGAGAATAAAAAAAATGTTATGTTGTGTCACCTAGCTCCACACACAGCAGACTACTTCAGATTCGAGACTCTCCCAGACATCCAAATCCCAGTCAAAGAAAAAAAACTGCAGGCTTCCAAGCTTCACCTCTTCCACTTCACAATACGCCAAGCTCTGGTAGTGGTCTAGGTTAGACGTTAGCTCACAGTTGCTTAAAATCTCCTTCTAGATTAGAGCCAGTAGAGTACATAACCCCAAAACGAAAGCACCATGTGACATGAAGAAATCAGGTCCGTACAAAAAAAATCCGTTCAAAATCCATGTTATGTAGCTCTAGTAGCCAAAAGAAAAGAAAAAACCTATACTATCAGTATAAACGATAAATTCAAGAATACCTACTTGCTAATTAAAATTGTCCCCTGCCAATGCCAATCAGAACCGCTATTTTGCCGATGTTCGAGGGCACGTGAAAAATTATTAGGTTTTAAATCGCCATAAAGGCCAGTAAATTCAACAAAACAACAAATTACAGCATTACGCCCAAAAAGTTGATTTACTATCACCACATTTAGTCAATTATATCCCCATATGGGTAAAATTCACACGAATTTCATAAAGAACTAAAGCACTCTTCACTTCATGACGGCGGTCTGGGAAAAAGGAACGACCGCAGAGGTCAAACCCGTATTTAAGCAATCACGCACAAAGTGTATTGCCAATCGAAATATATAACAAAATAACTTAACTTTTTTTTATAAGTACCATAAAACCTTTTATAAAAAATAAATAACAAAATTTGTGGCCCAAGGAAGTTGGCAATGAAAATATGTGTCACTATGACAATCAATTTCGATTTTGCCTAGACCAGCAACTTCTTGCTATCTTCCAAGAAAACTAATATTTACATTAGATAAAAAGAGACAAAAATTAGATAGGTCAGTCCGAGTAAAATCAACCAGCATATCTGGTATGGTCAAGCCAAAATCAGATATTGTACTATGAACAGTACAACATACACAATAATTGTACATGCCCAATTAATCATTATTCGTTATAAAATAATTAAATAAAGTATGGAATAAGCAATATGGGATATAATTTAAATTCTAAAATATTTCTTTAGTCCAGAACCGGGTTTTATAAGAGTATAAATAAAATTTCATTAACAACCAGTACAATATGAAGCTGAAATGTACAAAACTAAATGTGTCCTTAAAAAAAAGAATACTGTAATTTGAAATGGCTAGAGAACAGAACTATGGGTTACTTGGGAGGCTATTACAGAGAGGGCATTACTAGTATCAATCATTAATATTTGTAAAATATCTATTTTGAAAATATAACTGTAATTAGTGCTTTAATAAAGAGTATAAAATGCCAATTTTAACCTGTAACAACTATTAGTTAACAAAGCCTTAAACGAGGTTATAAAATGATTAACACTGGGATTATTTTCCCTTCCACTATATCCCCTAACACATGAAAAAAAATTTTCTAGGGCATCCTGTTGGATAACCCTTGTCAATATATATGCTTTTGGATATAAGGATATTAGTATTTGACAAAGATATATAAATCCTCTTATAGTAATAATTAAATTTTTGATAGATGGAACAACGACAAAATTAGTACCTACTTTATATTTCATGGTTTCTAATATTTTTATTGCCTCGTACCAAAAAAAAATGTGGGAGCTACCTGCTGACACCCCCGCTTTTAACGGCTTGCCTGCTACTTCAAACTTTTTACTTGAATTTAGGGAGTCAAAAAGCTTGTCCAAAAAGAAAATTAAATTTGCTGTTCCGATTGCATCCTTATCCAGGTTCAAAGGTACATCTGCAAAAAAAATAATCAGAAAATAAAGACATAAAAACATGTTAAATATTAATTTAAAAACTTAATCCAACTTAATATTTTCTTCATGTAAGATGCAACTTGGTGACTAAAAACTTGCGTACAGCATTTGACCCGCATTTTTCTAATTTTTCCTCGAATTACGTGTTCGTCTGTTAGTTTTGGACACAGACGAACGTCTTGGTCTTCTGTATCCAAGAAATACAGCTGCTCAATGTGGTCCCACTTCGCAACATTTGCTTCTCCATTCAATTGCAAATGAAGATCTTTTGTAAGTAAGTTATTACGTATTCGTTTAAAAAGGTGTGGTGTGTCATATAGGGGTATGACTTCCTTTTTATCCACTAAAAAGCCGACGTATCTGTCATCAATTCCTTTTTTTATACAGTACTCTTTTGTTTCCTTCTTTAATTGGTTTATGGCAGATTGATTTGGGGCTCCTCGATCGCAGACTGTCGCTAATATATTAAGACCTATTTGATGGCAATGCTGAACAATTTCTTTTATAAATGTTTTAATTGTTTCTGATTTTGTCGGCCCGTCATTAAAAATGAAACAAATGGGTTGCTTCCACTGTCTAAATATACCCTTAATCATAAAGACCAAAGCATAATCCGCTATTTTGGAATATCTTTGCCCAGTTCCAAAATCAGCTAATCCTTTTATTTCATCTTCACGGCTATCATATGTTAACAGGCTCCCAATTGAAACTTCATCAAAAAGTAAAATGGCATTTTTATCAGCAGCTTTCATTTTGCGAACCATTTTCTTTAAATTTTGAAATAAATGATGGTTTATTCCAGGTTTTAAAGGAATTTTGTTAAGCATCTTAATCAAGGTCTGCTTAGAGGGTAACGCAAACATTTTTTACAGCAGCCTGTATCCTTTTCAAGCGAGCCAAAGTCAAAGCGAGCAGCTTTTCATCTATGGAAAATCTCCTGGCTTTAGGCTTTTGGTTCTGTGTCCGTACTTGAGATAGTATAAAATTATAGGTCTGAGTATTGACAGAATTTATCAGGTTTTCAAATTTGGAAGTCTGGGCCAATTTTTCAGCTTCGGCCAACCTGTCTTTAAAAGACTTATTCTTTCTAATAATTCTTCCAAGTCTAATGCTTGAATCTACAACTTTTTTATATAGATGACGTGCCTTTGGTGTTAATAAATTCTGCCTAGTAACATTGACCTCCTTTAAAATAGATTGTCTTTTGAAATCTAAAAAAACAATAATATATTTAGTTTTATACAGACTATATAGTTCAGTTCAAATGTCATTAATTGTAATACATATTATGTGATATACCAAAAATATTTATATTCATTATAAAATTTTGCACATCTTTTTTTTTGTTTTTGCTATCAATCTGCATGATAAAATATTTTGTGATAAAAGTTAAACGGTAAGATTATGTTATTTTAAAAAAAAAAAGTTGCTCGGGCAAAAATTTTTTTTTGGGGCGCAGTTTTTAAAATATTTTAAGGTATAATTATTATATATAATAATAATATGTATATTTTCATTCAAGGGTACGACAATCAATCTATAAAAAGTAGCTGATGAATGATTATTGATTGAACGAAAAAAAGTTGAAATCGAGTTTGGACTTGCAAATGAAATAAAATATAAATGAATGATATTATGATTAATTTATTGTGACCTCAACAAGTCATTATTTTATTAAACAGGTTGGGTTGGGTTGGGTGACCTAAAGTCCAAGCCCGAATTTGATACAGTTGTAATATACAGTGAGCTTCTTAAAAAGGTTGGAATACAGTTTATAATAAGGGATTATTAAAAATGTAGATAAAAAACATTTACTTACTAATTGGAACCGCCAATGGTAACTCAAGATTTTGGTCAGGAATCTCCAACTTTTCTTCTGCTCCTTTGGTTAACGTTGGGGGAAGACCGGGGCGACCAGTTGGGGTCTTATCAGACTTAAGGAATGCATCATTATGTGGATCACTACTGGAAGTCTTGATAGTCATAGAGGTGATTGGAAATGCATCTACTGGCACATGAGGGGTTGTCTTAGAGGTTAATAATCTTTGATTTTCAGATGGTAAACTACTTTCAGCCTGATATACTTGTACTTCTACTTCTTGATGAGATGCTAAAAAAAAGATTTATGTACAGGGTGTTCCAAACTAGAGGAAATATTGTATTTTTTTGGATCGGTTTCTCAAAACCAGTTGAAGATAGCTAGACATGTAGTACCCTTATTAAACATTATACTTAAAATTGACCAAAGAATCAAAAACATAATATGTATTACATAGGGCTTTCTATTTAAAAAATGCAACACACATAGCGTACCTCTTTTGTTTTAAAGGAAATTGTTTTATGGTTCCTTTCTTGAATGCCCACAGCTAAAGTACATTGATTGGCTATTTTGATTTTTTTTTAATACAAGGCAAGCCAAAAAAATATAATATTTCCTCTAGTTTGGAACACCCTGTACAGTGAAATAATCGTTTTTAATAAAGATTTTATCTAATTATAATAAATAATTGATAATTAATGTATAATTAATATCTGTTTTCTTAATATTTCAGGAATTAATTTTTAAACCCGTTTTAAGAGAAAAACTTTCTATGAATGTATGCTCTAAACATTTTAACTTTTGAGATACAGGGTGACAAAGTTTTAAAAAAATCGGTTTTTTAATAATTGAGGCATCATAAAAAGCCCTAAAACACAAGATTTTTGTAAATATAGGTAATTTTTCGTTAAAATTTATCAAATTTGCCCAAATTAATCACATCGTCCATAACATACCGGGTGTTGCATCGCCGGACGGGCCATAGAAAATCCCATGTAATTTTCAACAAGGTCAATTATTGGCTTCCCTAATTATTTTAGAAAAAAAGTGTATCTAAGTTATTGGAAGAGCGCTAAAATCTGTATTCAGCAAAAGAAGTTTCAGCAATTTTTATTAACCCGTTTAAGAGTTATATTCAAAAAACCAAATGAAAAATTTTAAGTTTTTCATTACTTTGTATTCACAGGTATGACCGTACCTGTTCTGTTTTTTTTTTTTTACTTTGAATAATGGACTGCCAAATAGTTGTCATTCCAAAAATGCTCTTGAAATTATGTAATTCCATTTAAAAAAAAGAGTGAATGGAGACAGATTAACTTAATATGTTTGAAAATTTTGTTTTTTAAGCAATTTTCAAAATTTTTTTTTTGGTTGATAGGTTTTGACAAACTCTTTTTGGGCATAATCAAACCTCGTTCCAGGGTCGAACTTATGGGTAATTAGGGGGGGCCAAAGAAGGTCAAAATTCAGAAACTCATATTAGGGCAATTTTTTTATTTTTTTTTAACAACGGAATCTTAATCAGCATCATCAAAAACCCCCTTATACAAATTTTTAGCGCTCTACTATACAGGGTGTTTTAATAAAATATTTATAAATTTAATAAAAAAATGATAATTTAACCCATATATTCGATCGCCCTGTATTAGGTATTAATGTTTTTGAGTTTAAAATTATTATATTGTTACAGGGTGATCCGATATAGTGGTCTAATTAACGATTTTTTATAAAATTTATGAAAATTTTATTAAAACACCTTGTATAGTAGAGCGCTATTTGTATAGGGAGGGTTTTTGGTGATGCTGATTAAGATTCCGTTGTCAAAAAAAATCTAAAAATTGCCCTAATGAGTTTCTGAAATTTAGAATATTTCTAAATATATGCAAGTCTCAAATATCTCGAAAACAATAAGACTTTGTACTAAGGTATTTTTGGTTTAAAAGACTCTAAATGAGCTGCTCTATCATCTCTCCAAGAGTTTGCATCGACCTTCCAAACACCCTGTATAAAAAGCCGAATGTAGCTGTTCTAGCCGAAGTAATGATTTTCTTACAATTTCGTTATTTGTGGGATACAGTTTTTAAAAATAGGGACAAATTTAAAATAATGTTAGATCAAAAAGGAAGATACTTTACTAATTATAATATCAAAATTTTTTTATTTAAAAAAATGTATTAACGCAGAATTAGGTGAAAATAAACTTTAATTTGACCCTAAAAATATATATATCTAATATACACAATATGCTGTTTTTATCATTCAGTTTCACTGTCACTACCATCAGTATCATTATCAGTTTCAAGGTCGCTATCACTTGATTCATCAGCATTGTCTAAAATTATTACTAATGGTTCAATTTCCTCCATCATATAGTCTGTCTGCCAATATTTCTCCTCGATGTGGATAACGTGTTGGCAAAATTTTTCCCAATCCGAACGGGTGACAGAATTTATCGCATCATCCAATACTTCCCTTAATTTAGTGAGGCTCAGGTCTCCAGAGGTATTTCGACTTCGTATATGGCGCTTAACTTGAGCCCAAGCCAGTTCAATTGGATTAAGCTCACACATATATGGTGGTGTCCTTAACGGCGTATGCCCATGTTGCCGTATTATATTATCAATGACATAATTTTTTTGGTCATTAGGAGGCTTATGCATTTGTACGAAATCATAAAGCTCATATTTTCATGCCGACGGATCATGAGTTATTCCTAAAAAAAAACAATTTTTGTACAAAATGAAATAAAATTATGACAGTGAGACTGCCGAACTAGTTTTATACTGCTCTGCATGAGTTAAATAATTAAGAAATAACCGTACATTTTTCTCTTAAACGATTTTTGCTAATTTTTTAGAAAAGCGAGTGAAAATAAAGTCTGAATTAATTTCTGTACGTAAAACTTCAACTGAAAATTAAAATATCTTGGAAGCAATATTAGAAATGCGCATGCGTATGCAATACATCATTATAATATGTATTTTTTACAGTATGCAATAGGTAACTAAAGATATTTACCTCAGAGTAGAAAGATATTTATCATATGCTGCTTAAGCGAAGCTTTCGTAGGGGTCTTGTCTTTTTGCACCGAGTGATATGGAGCATTATCTAAAACGATTATGCTGTTTGCAGGTGTATTAGGTAGCAGCTTTTCTGTAAGCCATTTGGTAAAATTAGTTTGGTTCATTTGGCCATGATAATCACCAGAGGTTTGTCCCGCTTTAAATACTAAAGAAGCATTTTACAAAAATCCATTGTTTGATCCCACGTTATCCACCCACGTTTCATCCATATAAATAATATTGCGGTTCTCTTGGCGATATTTCCTAATAGCATGGATATATTTGTACCTCCAATGCAAAATGTGGGGTTTTTTCCATTAATATTTTCCTTTTATTTTGACATTTTCGCCAAAAAAATCCATTAGCCTTTAAAATTTTTCGAAGTGTTTCTGTAGAGAAAGGAAAATGGGCACCATCGGCATTTATTTGATTTTTAATTTTTTTTAAAGTTGGGACTTGTTTTAGCTCTACATAAAATTTTTGTACTATTCTCCTAATCACACCAACGTCTTCTTCAAAATTCGTGAGAACAGATGAGCGGATGCGGTGGTTACCGGAAGATAGTAACATCCTATTGGGATTATTTATATTCCGTTGTTCATCTTCTTTTCTAATTTTTTTATCGAACTTTCACTAACCCCAGTGTACATGGAAGCTCGGATTAATTTCCGTTTTAAATAATTTGTAGAAGCCTCTTCATCGCAAACTCTATAGACATTTGCGATTACTTCTCGCGCCTGACCATTCAAATGCTTTCCTTTTAAATGATTATTCATTTTAATCTCTAAATGAAAAATCTTAAAATTTTTTAGCAAACAACGAGGATAACAACTAATATAACATCAACAATAAAACATTAACATAAACCAAAAACAAGAAAAATAACAAACATGATAACCATAAAAAAAAAACACTTTTTAACACGCGCTATCTAAACCACAGAACACAAATATATAGAGAAGTGGTGGTTGCATACAAACTGAAAGAAATTCTTCTGACAAATCAGCTAGCGGCCTCTCGCTTGGCAGCGGAAACTGTTGTAACTAACTTGACAGTTTGACGTGTCTAATTGGACCAATCGAAATGGTAAAAAGGCGTGGCCAAATTAAGGCGGGATATCACATTTTATTTAATCTGACAATCATTTAATCGTAATATCTAAAGCAAACGCCTAATCAAAAAGGTTACTCATAGAGAAAAGAGCCTTTTTGTTTAGGTGTTTAGCATGAGATATTGATCTGAACAAAAATCAAACTTTTCAGTTTAATTTACATATCTAAATAGGTTAATTTACTGCAATAATCTACGAAATTGTACTTGAAACAATAGTGTATGACATATCACCAATTGGACAAATGGAAATAAAACAATGTTTTTTTTTGCTTTAGTACATTTATTATTTAATTTTCCTGGAAAAAAATTACTTAAAATGATATACATAATATTCAATAATTCATTATAACAGACATATAAATTAAAATTATTCTAAAAATTTTTAAAATTATTTTGTAAGCACTGAACTACCCTAATTTTATACAGATTAGAAAAGGTTGTCAACATTTTTGTGCTATTTTCTCATAATACATCTAAAGGCATTCCCATTAGGTTAATAATATCCTCATTTTATTAACACATAGGGTCGATAGAGGATGAATTATTCTTATTTAATATGTACTTGTATCTGTTTCCTAAAGAAAATATTAAACAGATTTTAAAATTATTTAAATTATAATCTAAATATTAATTTTTAAAATTAATTAAAAATTTAGAGTATTATTGAAAGAAACAATATATCCATCGACTAAACAAAATAAACTCTTTCAAAATGAAAACAACTTTTTAGTAAAAAACATATATCACTTACATAGAATATATTTGTTGGTCTCTTATAATACTAACAACATATCTTGGAACTATAATATTACTGAAAACTTAATTCAAGGATAGATGTTTACATAAAATAAAAAGAAACTCTTAAAAAAACAAGTTGTAAGAAAAACATTAATTCTGATCCATTCCGGGTGCTCAAGTCCTCTTAGCAGCTATACCTATGTCTTGTCTCAGTGAACACAGGAAGTGGTATGATACGAGCAGGAAATAAAATAAAAAATAGACAGTGCAAACCTTATAAATCA
>NW_026088661.1:0-18190 GCF_022605725.1 Anthonomus grandis grandis | reverse complement strand
ACACATCTCGTGAGAGTACCATCCGCAAGGTCGTAGCTCTTACGATAGCCGAGATATGGCATTTTTGATGCCCATTTTTGGCCTCAAAAACGGACGTCGAAAACGACTTTTTCAGGATTTTCAAAGTGCTCTCATTCCCTTAGTTCTGCTCGGATCCTGTTATAACCCGGTGTTTTTGTAATCTAGGAGTCCCAAATAAGACGCTGGTATACTCAGTTTGATTTCGAAAAAAATCAATTTTTGGTGAAAAAATTCGATACGGGGGGGTATACCCGAAAAATGAAAAAGCCCCAACTTTGAAGGTCGATATCTCGGCTTCTATGGAAGCTATCGGGAAAATTCCAACGGTTTTGTCTTAGTTTCGTCATTCTAAATCCAACGAGACCATCCGCAAGGTCGTAGCTCTTACGATAGCCGAGATATGGCATTTTTGATGCCCATTTTTGGCCTCAAAAACGGACGTCGAAAACGACTTTTTCAGGATTTTCAAAGTGCTCTCATTCCCTTAGTTCTGCTCGGATCCTGTTATAACCCGGTGTTTTCGTAATCTGGGTGACCCAAATAAGACGATGGTATACTTAGTTTAATTTCGAAAAAAATCAATTTTTGGTGAAAAAATTCGATACGGGGGGGTATACCCGAAAAATGAAAAAACCCAAACTTTGAACGTCGATATCTCGGCTTCTATGGGAGCTATCGGGAAAATTCCAACGGTTTTGTCTTAGTTTCGTCATTTTGAATCCAACGAGGACCATCCGCAAGGTCGTAGCTCTTACGATAGCCGAGATATGGCATTTTTGATGCCCATTTTTGGCCTCAAAAACGGACGTCGAAAACGACTTTTTCAGGATTTTCAAAGTGCTCTCATTCCCTTAGTTCTGCTCGGATCCTGTTATAACCCGGTGTTTTTGTAATCTAGGAGTCCCAAATAAGACGCTGGTATACTCAGTTTGATTTCGAAAAAAATCAATTTTTGGTGAAAAAATTCGATACGGGGGGGTATACCCGAAAAATGAAAAAGCCCCAACTTTGAAGGTCGATATCTCGGCTTCTATGGAAGCTATCGGGAAAATTCCAACGGTTTTGTCTTAGTTTCGTCATTCTAAATCCAACGAGACCATCCGCAAGGTCGTAGCTCTTACGATAGCCGAGATATGGCATTTTTGATGCCCATTTTTGGCCTCAAAAACGGACGTCGAAAACGACTTTTTTCAGGATTTTCAAAGTGCTCTCATTCCCTTAGTTCTGCTCGGATCCTGTTATAACCCGGTGTTTTCGTAATCTAGGAGTCCCAAATAAGACGTTGGTATACTCAGTTTGATTTCGAAAAAAATCAATTTTTGGTGAAAAAATTCGATACGGGGGGGTATACCCGAAAAATGAAGAAGCCTCAACTTTGAAGGTCGATATCTCGGCTTCTATCGGAGCTATCGGGAAAATTCCAACGGTATTGTCTTAGTTTCGTCATTCTAAATCCAACGAGACCATCCGCAAGGTCGTAGCTCTTACGATAGCCGAGATATGGCATTTTTGATGCCCATTTTTGGCCTCAAAAACGGACGTCGAAAACGACTTTTTCAGGATTTTCAAAGTGCTCTCATTCCCTTAGTTCTGCTCGGATCCTGTTATAACCCGGTGTTTTCGTAATCTAGGAGTCCCAAATAAGACGTTGGTATACTCAGTTTGATTTCGAAAAAAATCAATTTTTGGTGAAAAAATTCGATACGGGGGGGTATACCCGAAAAATGAAAAAGCCCCAACTTTGAAGGTCGATATCTCGGCTTCTATGGAAGCTATCGGGAAAATTCCAACGGTTTTGTCTTAGTTTCGTCATTCTAAATCCAACGAGACCATCCGCAAGGTCGTAGCTCTTACGATAGCCGAGATATGGCATTTTTGATGCCCATTTTTGGCCTCAAAAACGGACGTCGAAAACGACTTTTTCAGGATTTTCAAAGTGCTCTCATTCCCTTAGTTCTGCTCGGATCCTGTTATAACCCGGTGTTTCCGTAATCTGGGTGACCCAAATAAGACGATGGTATACTTAGTTTAATTTCGAAAAAAAATCAATTTTTGGTGAAAAAATTCGATACGGGGGGATATACCCGAAAAATGAAGAAGCCTCAACTTTGAAGGTCGATATCTCGGCTTCTATGGGAGCTATCGGGAAAATTCCAACGGTTTTGTCTTAGTTTCGTCATTTTGAATCCAACGAGACCATCCGCAAGGTCGTAGCTCTTACGATAGCCGAGATATGGCATTTTTGATGCCCATTTTTGGCCTCAAAAACGGACGTCGAAAACGACTTTTTCAGGATTTTCAAAGTGCTCTCATTCCCTTAGTTCTGCTCGGATCCTGTTATAACCCGGTGTTTTTGTAATCTAGGAGTCCCCAAATAAGACGCTGGTATACTCAGTTTGATTTCGAAAAAAATCAATTTTTGGTGAAAAAATTCGATACGGGGGGGTATACCCGAAAAATGAAGAAGCCTCAACTTTGAAGGTCGATATCTCGGCTTCTATGGGAGCTATCGGGAAAATTCCAACGGTTTTGTCTCAGTTTCGTCATTCTAAATCCAACGAGACCATCCGCAAGGTCGTAGCTCTTACGATAGCCGAGATATGGCATTTTTGATGCCCATTTTTGGCCTCAAAAACGGACGTCGAAAACGACTTTTTCAGGATTTTCAAAGTGCTCTCATTCCCTTAGTTCTGCTCGAATCCTGTTATAACCCGGTGTTTTCGTAATCTAGGAGTCCCAAATAAGACGTGGGTATACTCAGTTTGATTTCGAAAAAAATCAATTTTTGGTGAAAAAATTCGATACGGGGGGGTATACCCGAAAAATGAAGAAGCCTCAACTTTGAAGGTCGATATCTCGGCTTCTATCGGAGCTATCGGGAAAATTCCAACGGTATTGTCTTAGTTTCGTCATTCTAAATCCAACGAGACCATCCGCAAGGTCGTAGCTCTTACGATAGCCGAGATATGGCATTTTTGATGCCCATTTTTGGCCTCAAAAACGGACGTCGAAAACGACTTTTTCAGGATTTTCAAAGTGCTCTCATTCCCTTAGTTCTGCTCGGATCCTGTTATAACCCGGTGTTTTCGTAATCTAGGCGTCCCAAATAAGACGCTGGTATACTCAGTTTGATTTCGAAAAAAATCAATTTTTGGTGAAAAAATTCGATACGGGGGGGTATACCCGAAAAATGAAAAAACCCAAACTTTGAACGTCGATATCTCGGCTTCTATGGGAGCTATCGGGAAAATTCCAACGGTATTGTCCTTAGTTTCGTCATTTTGAATCCAACGAGACCATCCGCAAGGTCGTAGCTCTTACGATGGCCGAGATATGGCATTTTTGATGCCCATTTTTGGCCTCAAAAACGGACGTCGAAAACGACTTTTTCAGGATTTTCAAAGTGCTCTCATTCCCTTAGTTCTGCTCGGATCCTGTTATAACCCGGTGTTTTCGTAATCTAGGCGTCCCAAATAAGACGCTGGTATACTCAGTTTGATTTCGAAAAAAAATCAATTTTTGGTGAAAAAATTCGATACGGGGGGGTATACCCGAAAAATGAAGAAGCCTCAACTTTGAAGGTCGATATCTCGGCTTCTATCGGAGCTATCGAGAAAATTCCAACGGTATTGTCTTAGTTTCGTCATTTTGAATCCAACGAGACCATCCGCAAGGTCGTAGCTCTTACGATAGCCGAGATATGGCATTTTTGATGCCCATTTTTGGCCTCAAAAACGGACGTCGAAAACGACTTTTTCAGGATTTTCAAAGTGCTCTCATTCCCTTAGTTCTGCTCGGATCCTGTTATAACCCGGTGTTTTTGTAATCTAGGAGTCCCAAATAAGACGCTGGTATACTCAGTTTGATTTCGAAAAAAATCAATTTTTGGTGAAAAAATTCGATACGGGGGGGTATACCCGAAAAATGAAAAAACCCAAACTTTGAACGTCGATATCTCGGCTTCTATGGGAGCTATCGGGAAAATTCCAACGGTTTTGTCTTAGTTTCGTCATTTTGAATCCAACGAGACCATCCGCAAGGTCGTAGCTCTTACGATAGCCGAGATATGGCATTTTTGATGCCCATTTTTGGCCTCAAAAACGGACGTCGAAAACGACTTTTTCAGGATTTTCAAAGTGCTCTCATTCCCTTAGTTCTGCTCGGATCCTGTTATAACCCGATGTTTTTGTAATCTAGGAGTCCCAAATAAGACGCTGGTATACTCAGTTTGATTTCGAAAAAAATCAATTTTTGGTGAAAAAATTCGATACGGGGGGGTATACCCGAAAAATGAAAAAACCCAAACTTTGAACGTCGATATCTCGGCTTCTATGGGAGCTATCGGGAAAATTCCAACGGTTTTGTCTTAGTTTCGTCATTCTGAATCCAACGAGACCATCCGCAAGGTCGTAGCTCTTACGATAGCCGAGATATGGCATTTTTGATGCCCATTTTTGGCCTCAAAAACGGACGTCGAAAACGACTTTTTCAGGATTTTCAAAGTGCTCTCATTCCCTTAGTTCTGCTCGGATCCTGTTATAACCCGGTGTTTTTGTAATCTAGGAGTCCCAAATAAGACGCTGGTATACTCAGTTTGATTTCGAAAAAAAATCAATTTTTGGTGAAAAAATTCGATACGGGGGGGTATACCCGAAAAATGAAAAAACCCAAACTTTGAACGTCGATATCTCGGCTTCTATGGGAGCTATCGGGAAAATTCCAACGGTATTGTCTTAGTTTCGTCATTCTAAATCCAACGAGACCATCTGCAAGGTCGTAGCTCTTACGATAGCCGAGATATGGCATTTTTGATGCCCATTTTTGGCCTCAAAAACGGACGTCGAAAACGACTTTTTCAGGATTTTCAAAGTGCTCTCATTCCCTTAGTTCTGCTCGGATCCTGTTATAACCCGGTGTTTTTGTAATCTAGGAGTCCCAAATAAGACGCTGGTATACTCAGTTTGATTTCGAAAAAAATCAATTTTTGGTGAAAAAATTCGATACGGGGGGGTATACCCGAAAAATGAAAAAACCCAAACTTTGAACGTCGATATCTCGGTTTCTATGGGAGCTATCGGGAAAATTCCAACGGTTTTGTCTTAGTTTCGTCATTTTGAATCCAACGAGACCATCCGCAAGGTCGTAGCTCTTACGATAGCCGAGATATGGCATTTTTGATGCCCATTTTTGGCCTCAAAAACGGACGTCGAAAACGACTTTTTCAGGATTTTCAAAGTGCTCTCATTCCCTTAGTTCTGCTCGGATCCTGTTATAACCCGGTGTTTTTGTAATCTAGGAGTCCCAAATAAGACGCTGGTATACTCAGTTTGATTTCGAAAAAAATCAATTTTTGGTGAAAAAATTCGATACGGGGGGGTATACCCGAAAAATGAAAAAACCCAAACTTTGAACGTCGATATCTCGGCTTCTATGGGAGCTATCGGGAAAATTCCAACGGTTTTGTCTTAGTTTCGTCATTTTGAATCCAACGAGACCATCCGCAAGGTCGTAGCTCTTACGATAGCCGAGATATGGCATTTTTGATGCCCATTTTTGGCCTCAAAAACGGACGTCGAAAACGACTTTTTCAGGATTTTCAAAGTGCTCTCATTCCCTTAGTTCTGCTCGGATCCTGTTATAACCCGGTGTTTTTGTAATCTAGGAGTCCCAAATAAGACGCTGGTATACTCAGTTTGATTTCGAAAAAAATCAATTTTTGGTGAAAAAATTCGATACGGGGGGGTATACCCGAAAAATGAAAAAACCCAAACTTTGAACGTCGATATCTCGGCTTCTATGGGAGCTATCGGGAAAATTCCAACGGTTTTGTCTTAGTTTCGTCATTTTGAATCCAACGAGACCATCCGCAAGGTCGTAGCTCTTACGATAGCCGAGATATGGCATTTTTGATGCCCATTTTTGGCCTCAAAAACGGACGTCGAAAACGACTTTTTCAGGATTTTCAAAGTGCTCTCATTCCCTTAGTTCTGCTCGGATCCTGTTATAACCCGGTGTTTTTGTAATCTAGGAGTCCCAAATAAGACGCTGGTATACTCAGTTTGATTTCGAAAAAAATCAATTTTTGGTGAAAAAATTCGATACGGGGGGGTATACCCGAAAAATGAAAAAACCCAAACTTTGAACGTCGATATCTCGGCTTCTATGGGAGCTATCGGGAAAATTCCAACGGTTTTGTCTTAGTTTCGTCATTTTGAATCCAACGAGACCATCCGCAAGGTCGTAGCTCTTACGATAGCCGAGATATGGCATTTTTGATGCCCATTTTTGGCCTCAAAAACGGACGTCGAAAACGACTTTTTCAGGATTTTCAAAGTGCTCTCATTCCCTTAGTTCTGCTCGGATCCTGTTATAACCCGGTGTTTTTGTAATCTAGGAGTCCCAAATAAGACGCTGGTATACTCAGTTTGATTTCGAAAAAAATCAATTTTTGGTGAAAAAATTCGATACGGGGGGGGTATACCCGAAAAATGAAAAAACCCAAACTTTGAACGTCGATATCTCGGCTTCTATGGGAGCTATCGGGAAAATTCCAACGGTATTGTCTTAGTTTCGTCATTCTAAATCCAACGAGACCATCCGCAAGGTCGTAGCTCTTACGATAGCCGAGATATGGCATTTTTGATGCCCATTTTTGGCCTCAAAAACGGACGTCGAAAACGACTTTTTCAGGATTTTCAAAGTGCTCTCATTCCCTTAGTTCTGCTCGGATCCTGTTATAACCCGGTGTTTTCGTAATCTAGGCGTCCCAAATAAGACGCTGGTATACTCAGTTTGATTTCGAAAAAAATCAATTTTTGGTGAAAAAATTCGATACGGGGGGGTATACCCGAAAAATGAAAAAACCCAAACTTTGAACGTCGATATCTCGGCTTCTATGGGAGCTATCGGGAAAATTCCAACGGTATTGTCTTAGTTTCGTCATTTTGAATCCAACGAGACCATCCGCAAGGTCGTAGCTCTTACGATGGCCGAGATATGGCATTTTTGATGCCCATTTTTGGCCTCAAAAACGGACGTCGAAAACGACTTTTTCAGGATTTTCAAAGTGCTCTCATTCCCTTAGTTCTGCTCGGATCCTGTTATAACCCGGTGTTTTCGTAATCTAGGAGTCCCAAATAAGACGCTGGTATACTCAGTTTGATTTCGAAAAAAATCAATTTTTGGTGAAAAAATTCGATACGGGGGGGTATACCCGAAAAATGAAAAAACCCAAACTTTGAACGTCGATATCTCGGCTTCTATGGGAGCTATCGGGAAAATTCCAACGGTATTGTCTTAGTTTCGTCATTCTAAATCCAACGAGACCATCCGCAAGGTCGTAGCTCTTACGATAGCCGAGATATGGCATTTTTGATGCCCATTTTTGGCCTCAAAAACGGACGTCGAAAACGACTTTTTCAGGATTTTCAAAGTGCTCTCATTCCCTTAGTTCTGCTCGGATCCTGTTATAACCCGGTGTTTTCGTAATCTAGGCGTCCCAAATAAGACGCTGGTATACTCAGTTTGATTTCGAAAAAAAATCAATTTTTGGTGAAAAAATTCGATACGGGGGGGTATACCCGAAAAATGAAAAAACCCAAACTTTGAACGTCGATATCTCGGCTTCTATGGGAGCTATCGGGAAAATTCCAACGGTATTGTCTTAGTTTCGTCATTTTGAATCCAACGAGACCATCCGCAAGGTCGTAGCTCTTACGATGGCCGAGATATGGCATTTTTGATGCCCATTTTTGGCCTCAAAAACGGACGTCGAAAACGACTTTTTCAGAAAAAATTCGATACGGGGGGGTATACCCGAAAAATGAAAAAACCCAAACTTTGAACGTCGATATCTCGGCTTCTATGGGAGCTATCGGGAAAATTCCAACGGTATTGTCTTAGTTTCGTCATTCTAAATCCAACGAGACCATCCGCAAGGTCGTAGCTCTTACGATGGCCGAGATATGGCATTTTTGATGCCCATTTTTGGCCTCAAAAACGGACGTCGAAAACGACTTTTTCAGGATTTTCAAAGTGCTCTCATTCCCTTAGTTCTGCTCGGATCCTGTTATAACCCGGTGTTTTCGTAATCTAGGAGTCCCAAATAAGACGCTGGTATACTCAGTTTGATTTCGAAAAAAATCAATTTTTGGTGAAAAAATTCGATACGGGGGGGTATACCCGAAAAATGAAAAAAACCCAAACTTTGAACGTCGATATCTCGGCTTCTATGGGAGCTATCGGGAAAATTCCAACGGTATTGTCTTAGTTTCGTCATTTTGAATCCAACGAGACCATCCGCAAGGTCGTAGCTCTTACGATGGCCGAGATATGGCATTTTTGATGCCCATTTTTGGCCTCAAAAACGGACGTCGAAAACGACTTTTTCAGGATTTTCAAAGTGCTCTCATTCCCTTAGTTCTGCTCGGATCCTGTTATAACCCGGTGTTTTCGTAATCTAGGCGTCCCAAATAAGACGCTGGTATACTCAGTTTGATTTCGAAAAAAATCAATTTTTGGTGAAAAAATTCGATACGGGGGGGTATACCCGAAAAATGAAGAAGCCTCAACTTTGAAGGTCGATATCTCGGCTTCTATCGGAGCTATCGAGAAAATTCCAACGGTATTGTCTTAGTTTCGTCATTTTGAATCCAACGAGACCATCCGCAAGGTCGTAGCTCTTACGATAGCCGAGATATGGCATTTTTGATGCCCATTTTTGGCCTCAAAAACGGACGTCGAAAACGACTTTTTCAGGATTTTCAAAGTGCTCTCATTCCCTTAGTTCTGCTCGGATCCTGTTATAACCCGGTGTTTTTGTAATCTAGGAGTCCCAAATAAGACGCTGGTATACTCAGTTTGATTTCGAAAAAAATCAATTTTTGGTGAAAAAATTCGATACGGGGGGGTATACCCGAAAAATGAAAAAACCCAAACTTTGAACGTCGATATCTCGGCTTCTATGGGAGCTATCGGGAAAATTCCAACGGTATTGTCTTAGTTTCGTCATTCTAAATCCAACGAGACCATCCGCAAGGTCGTAGCTCTTACGATGGCCGAGATATGGCATTTTTGATGCCCATTTTTGGCCTCAAAAACGGACGTCGAAAACGGCTTTTTCAGGATTTTCAAAGTGCTCTCATTCCCTTAGTTCTGCTCGGATCCTGTTATAACCCGGTGTTTTTGTAATCTAGGAGTCCCAAATAAGACGCTGGTATACTCAGTTTGATTTCGAAAAAAATCAATTTTTGGTGAAAAAATTCGATACGGGGGGGTATACCCGAAAAATGAAAAAGCCCCAACTTTGAAGGTCGATATCTCGGCTTCTATGGAAGCTATCGGGAAAATTCCAACGGTATTGTCTTAGTTTCGTCATTCTAAATCCAACGAGACTATCCGCAAGGTCGTAGCTCTTACGATAGCCGAGATATGGCATTTTTGATGCCCATTTTTGGCCTCAAAAACGGACGTCGAAAACGACTTTTTCAGGATTTTCAAAGTGCTCTCATTCCCTTAGTTCTGCTCGGATCCTGTTATAACCCGGTGTTTTTGTAATCTAGGAGTCCCAAATAAGACGCTGGTATACTTAGTTTGATTTCGAAAAATATCAATTTTTGGTGAAAAAATTCGATACGGGGGGATATACCCGAAAAATGAAGAAGCCTCAACTTTGAAGGTCGATATCTCGGCTTCTATGGGAGCTATCGGGAAAATTCCAACGGTATTGTCTTAGTTTCGTCATTCTAAATCCAACGAGACCATCTGCAAGGTCGTAGCTCTTACGATAGCCGAGATATGGCATTTTTGATGCCCATTTTTGGCCTCAAAAACGGACGTCGAAAACGACTTTTTCAGGATTTTCAAAGTGCTCTCATTCCCTTAGTTCTGCTCGGATCCTGTTATAACCCGGTGTTTTCGTAATCTAGGCGTCCCAAATAAGACGCTGGTATACTCAGTTTGATTTCGAAAAAAATCAATTTTTGGTGAAAAAATTCGATACGGGGGGGTATACCCGAAAAATGAAGAAGCCTCAACTTTGAAGGTCGATATCTCGGCTTCTATCGGAGCTATCGGGAAAATTCCAACGGTATTGTCTTAGTTTCGTCATTTTGAATCCAACGAGACCATCCGCAAGGTCGTAGCTCTTACGATAGCCGAGATATGGCATTTTTGATGCCCATTTTTGGCCTCAAAAACGGACGTCGAAAACGACTTTTTCAGGATTTTCAAAGTGCTCTCATTCCCTTAGTTCTGCTCGGATCCTGTTATAACCCGGTGTTTTCGTAATCTGGGTGACCCAAATAAGACGATGGTATACTCAGTTTGATTTCGAAAAAAATCAATTTTTGGTGAAAAAATTCGATACGGGGGGGTATACCCGAAAAATGAAGAAGCCTCAACTTTGAAGGTCGATATCTCGGCTTCTATGGGAGCTATCGGGAAAATTCCAACGGTATTGTCTTAGTTTCGTCATTCTAAATCCAACGAGACCATCTGCAAGGTCGTAGCTCTTACGATAGCCGAGATATGGCATTTTTGATGCCCATTTTTGGCCTCAAAAACGGACGTCGAAAACGACTTTTTCGGGATTTTCAAAGTGCTCTCATTCCCTTAGTTCTGCTCGGATCCTGTTATAACCCGGTGTTTTCGTAATCTAGGCGTCCCAAATAAGACGCTGGTATACTCAGTTTGATTTCGAAAAAAATCAATTTTTGGTGAAAAAATTCGATACGGGGGGGTATACCCGAAAAATGAAGAAGCCTCAACTTTGAAGGTCGATATCTCGGCTTCTATCGGAGCTATCGGGAAAATTCCAACGGTATTGTCTTAGTTTCGTCATTTTGAATCCAACGAGACCATCCGCAAGGTCGTAGCTCTTACGATAGCCGAGATATGGCATTTTTGATGCCCATTTTTGGCCTCAAAAACGGACGTCGAAAACGACTTTTTCAGGATTTTCAAAGTGCTCTCATTCCCTTAGTTCTGCTCGGATCCTGTTATAACCCGGTGTTTTCGTAATCTGGGTGACCCAAATAAGACGATGGTATACTTAGTTTAATTTCGAAAAAAATCAATTTTTGGTGAAAAAATTCGATACGGGGGGGTATACCCGAAAAATGAAAAAACCCAAACTTTGAACGTCGATATCTCGGCTTCTATGGGAGCTATCGGGAAAATTCCAACGGTATTGTCTTAGTTTCGTCATTTTGAATCCAACGAGACCATCCGCAAGGTCGTAGCTCTTACGATAGCCGAGATATGGCATTTTTGATGCCCATTTTTGGCCTCAAAAACGGACGTCGAAAACGACTTTTTCAGGATTTTCAAAGTGCTCTCATTCCCTTAGTTCTGCTCGGATCCTGTTATAACCCGGTGTTTTCGTAATCTAGGCGTCCCAAATAAGACGCTGGTATACTCAGTTTGATTTCGAAAAAAATCAATTTTTGGTGAAAAAATTCGATACGGGGGGGTATACCCGAAAAATGAAGAAGCCTCAACTTTGAAGGTCGATATCTCGGCTTCTATCGGAGCTATCGGGAAAATTCCAACGGTTTTGTCTTAGTTTCGTCATTCTAAATCCAACGAGACCATCCGCAAGGTCGTAGCTCTTACGATAGCCGAGATATGGCATTTTTGATGCCCATTTTTGGCCTCAAAAACGGACGTCGAAAACGACTTTTTCAGGATTTTCAAAGTGCTCTCATTCCCTTAGTTCTGCTCGGATCCTGTTATAACCCGGTGTTTTCGTAATCTGGGTGACCCAAATAAGACGATGGTATACTTAGTTTAATTTCGAAAAAAATCAATTTTTGGTGAAAAAATTCGATACGGGGGGGTATACCCGAAAAATGAAGAAGCCTCAACTTTGAAGGTCGATATCTCGGCTTCTATGGGAGCTATCGGGAAAATTCCAACGGTATTATAATAATAATAATATCCTTTATTTGCCAACAAAATCGTATACAGGACGACAAAGCAACGTCATACAAAGGAGGATCTAGCTCCCATGGGGTACATTAATTTTTCTTATCTAGAATTCATAGAGGCAATATACTTATATAAACAAAATAACAAAATTTAAAATAAATATTCTAAATATCTAACACAAGTTAAAATTATTATTCAAAAGTAAAATTATAAAAACATTTAATCTGCAACCAGTGGTAAACAGCTTTTTTAAATTGGACTGTAGATTCAATGCTTCTAATATCAGCAGGTAGCATTCTATAAGCCCTGATGGCCATATAATGAGAACCTCTTTCATAGTAAGCTGAATTATGCAATGGAATACGGAGATCGCTTCTATGTCGTGTAATCATAGTCACATCCTCAGCGTACATTTCCCTATTCTCAACAAACAAATGATTGTGTCTCTTCACAAATAACACCAAGGAAGAAAAGTATAGGGAGGGAAGGGTGAGTATTTTTAGTTTGCAGAAGTAAGGCCTACAGGAAGTTCTGTAGGTCATGCCCAATAAACAACGAATGATACGCTTTTGCATTCTAAATATATCTAGAGCTCCTCTTGCAGATCCCCAGAAACAGATACCATATTGTAAGATCGACTGTACCTGTCCGAAATAAAATAGGCGAAGAGATACCTCAGACACTACATCCCTTAATCTTCTAATCAATCCGCACAAGCTAGCTAATCTGGAATAAAGGTTTTTAATATGTTTCTCCCAATTTAAATTGGGGTCAATGTGTATTCCTAAGAATTTAATACTATTGGCCACAGGGATTGACTGCCCACCAGACCACACAAGTAGAGATTCTGAGACAATATTGGCCTTCGAAAAATTAATCAACCCCGTTTTACCAGAGTTCAAAGACAACTTACTGTCCAGACACCAGGTCCTCATGCGCTCCTGTCTTAGTTTCGTCATTCTAAATCCAACGAGACCATCTGCAAGGTCGTAGCTCTTACGATAGCCGAGATATGGCATTTTTGATGCCCATTTTTGGCCTCAAAAACGGACGTCGAAAACGACTTTTTCAGGATTTTCAAAGTGCTCTCATTCCCTTAGTTCTGCTCGGATCCTGTTATAACCCGGTGTTTTCGTAATCTGGGTGACCCAAATAAGACGATGGTATACTTAGTTTAATTTCGAAAAAAATCAATTTTTGGTGAAAAAATTCGATACGGGGGGGTATACCCGAAAAATGAAGAAGCCTCAACTTTGAAGGTCGATATCTCGGCTTCTATCGGAGCTATCGGGAAAATTCCAACGGTATTGTCTTAGTTTCGTCATTTTGAATCCAACGAGACCATCCGCAAGGTCGTAGCTCTTACGATAGCCGAGATATGGCATTTTTGATGCCCATTTTTGGCCTCAAAAACGGACGTCGAAAACGACTTTTTCAGGATTTTCAAAGTGCTCTCATTCCCTTAGTTCTGCTCGGATCCTGTTATAACCCGGTGTTTTCGTAATCTGGGTGACCCAAATAAGACGATGGTATACTTAGTTTAATTTCGAAAAAAATCAATTTTTGGTGAAAAAATTCGATACGGGGGGGTATACCCGAAAAATGAAAAAACCCAAACTTTGAACGTCGATATCTCGGCTTCTATGGGAGCTATCGGGAAAATTCCAACGGTTTTGTCTTAGTTTCGTCATTTTGAATCCAACGAGACCATCCGCAAGGTCGTAGCTCTTACGATAGCCGAGATATGGCATTTTTGATGCCCATTTTTGGCCTCAAAAACGGACGTCGAAAACGACTTTTTCAGGATTTTCAAAGTGCTCTCATTCCCTTAGTTCTGCTCGGATCCTGTTATAACCCGGTGTTTTCGTAATCTAGGCGTCCCAAATAAGACGCTGGTATACTCAGTTTGATTTCGAAAAAAATCAATTTTTGGTGAAAAAATTCGATACGGGGGGGTATACCCGAAAAATGAAAATGCCCCAACTTTGAAGGTCGATATCTCGGCTTCTATGGAAGCTATCGGGAAAATTCCAACGGTTTTGTCTTAGTTTCGTCATTCTAAATCCAACGAGACCATCCGCAAGGTCGTAGCTCTTACGATAGCCGAGATATGGCATTTTTGATGCCCATTTTTGGCCTCAAAAACGGACGTCGAAAACGACTTTTTCAGGATTTTCAAAGTGCTCTCATTCCCTTAGTTCTGCTCGGATCCTGTTATAACCCGGTGTTTCCGTAATCTGGGTGACCCAAATAAGACGATGGTATACTTAGTTTAATTTCGAAAAAAATCAATTTTTGGTGAAAAAATTCGATACGGGGGGATATACCCGAAAAATGAAGAAGCCTCAACTTTGAAGGTCGATATCTCGGCTTCTATGGGAGCTATCGGGAAAATTCCAACGGTATTGTCTTAGTTTCGTCATTCTAAATCCAACGAGACCATCTGCAAGGTCGTAGCTCTTACGATAGCCGAGATATGGCATTTTTGATGCCCATTTTTGGCCTCAAAAACGGACGTCGAAAACGACTTTTTCAGGATTTTCAAAGTGCTCTCATTCCCTTAGTTCTGCTCGGATCCTGTTATAACCCGGTGTTTTCGTAATCTGGGTGACCCAAATAAGACGATGGTATACTTAGTTTAATTTCGAAAAAAATCAATTTTTGGTGAAAAAATTCGATACGGGGGGGTATACCCGAAAAATGAAGAAGCCTCAACTTTGAAGGTCGATATCTCGGCTTCTATGGGAGCTATCGGGAAAATTCCAACGGTATTGTCTTAGTTTCGTCATTCTAAATCCAACGAGACCATCTGCAAGATCGTAGCTCTTACGATAGCCGAGATATGGCATTTTTGATGCCCATTTTTGGCCTCAAAAACGGACGTCGAAAACGACTTTTTCAGGATTTTCAAAGTGCTCTCATTCCCTTAGTTCTGCTCGGATCCTGTTATAACCCGGTGTTTTCGTAATCTGGGTGACCCAAATAAGACGATGGTATACTTAGTTTAATTTCGAAAAAAGTCAATTTTTGGTGAAAAAATTCGATACGGGGGGGTATACCCGAAAAATGAAGAAGCCTCAACTTTGAAGGTCGATATCTCGGCTTCTATGGGAGCTATCGGGAAAATTCCAACGGTATTGTCTTAGTTTCATCATTCTAAATCCAACGAGACCATCTGCAAGGTCGTAGCTCTTACGATAGCCGAGATATGGCATTTTTGATGCCCATTTTTGGCCTCAAAAACGGACGTCGAAAACGACTTTTTCAGGATTTTCAAAGTGCTCTCATTCCCTTAGTTCTGCTCGGATCCTGTTATAACCCGGTGTTTTTGTAATCTAGGAGTCCCAAATAAGACGCTGGTATACTCAGTTTGATTTCGAAAAAAATCAATTTTTGGTGAAAAAATTCGATACGGGGGGGTATACCCGAAAAATGAAAAAGCCCCAACTTTGAAGGTCGATATCTCGGCTTCTATGGAAGCTATCGGGAAAATTCCAACGGTTTTGTCTTAGTTTCGTTATTTTGAATCCAACGAGACCATCCGCAAGGTCGTAGCTCTTACGATAGCCGAGATATGGCATTTTTGATGCCCATTTTTGGCCTCAAAAACGGACGTCGAAAACGACTTTTTCAGGATTTTCAAAGTGCTCTCATTCCCTTAGTTCTGCTCGGATCCTGTTATAACCCGGTGTTTTTGTAATCTAGGAGTCCCAAATAAGACGCTGGTATACTTAGTTTGATTTCGAAAAAAATCAATTTTTGGTGAAAAAATTCGATACGGGGGGGTATACCCGAAAAATGAAAAAACCCAAACTTTGAACACTCTCACGAGATGTGTTATGGGAGCTATCGGGAAAATTCCAACGGTTTTGTCTTAGTTTCGTCATTTTGAATCCAACGAGACCATCCGCAAGGTCGTAGCTCTTACGATAGCCGAGATATGGCATTTTTGATGCCCATTTTTGGCCTCAAAAACGGACGTCGAAAACGACTTTTTCAGGATTTTCAAAGTGCTCTCATTCCCTTAGTTTTGCTCGGATCCTGTTATAACCCGGTGTTTTCGTAATCTAGGTGACCCAAATAAGACGCTGGTATACTCAGTTTGATTTCGAAAAAAATCAATTTTTGGTGAAAAAATTCGATACGGGGGGGTATACCCGAAAAATGAAAAAGCCCCAACTTTGAAGGTCGATATCTCGGCTTCTATGGGAGCTATCGGGAAAATTCCAACGGTTTTGTCTTAGTTTCGTCATTTTGAATCCAACGAGACCATCTGCAAGGTCGTAACTCTTACGATAGCCGAGATATGGCATTTTTGATGCCCATTTTTGGCCTCAAAAACGGACGTCGAAAACGACTTTTTCAGGATTTTCAAAGTGCTCTCATTCCCTTAGTTCTGCTCGGATCCTGTTATAACCCGGTGTTTTCGTAATCTAGGCGTCCCAAATAAGACGCTGGTATACTCAGTTTGATTTCGAAAAAAATCAATTTTTGGTGAAAAAATTCGATACGGGGGGGTATACCCGAAAAATGAAGAAGCCTCAACTTTGAAGGTCGATATCTCGGCTTCTATCGGAGCTATCGGGAAAATTCCAACGGTATTGTCTTAGTTTCGTCATTTTGAATCCAACGAGACCATCCGCAAGGTCGTAGCTCTTACGATAGCCGAGATATGGCATTTTTGATGCCCATTTTTGGCCTCAAAAACGGACGTCGAAAACGACTTTTTCAGGATTTTCAAAGTGCTCTCATTCCCTTAGTTCTGCTCGGATCCTGTTATAACCCGGTGTTTTCGTAATCTGGGTGACCCAAATAAGACGATGGTATACTTAGTTTAATTTCGAAAAAAATCAATTTTTGGTGAAAAAATTCGATACGGGGGGGTATACCCGAAAAATGAAAAAACCCAAACTTTGAACGTCGATATCTCGGCTTCTATGGGAGCTATCGGGAAAATTCCAACGGTTTTGTCTTAGTTTCGTCATTTTGAATCCAACGAGACCATCCGCAAGGTCGTAGCTCTTACGATAGCCGAGATATGGCATTTTTGATGCCCATTTTTGGCCTCAAAAACGGACGTCGAAAACGACTTTTTCAGGATTTTCAAAGTGCTCTCATTCCCTTAGTTCTGCTCGGATCCTGTTATAACCCGGTGTTTTTGTAATCTAGGAGTCCCAAATAAGACGCTGGTATACTCAGTTTGATTTCGAAAAAAATCAATTTTTGGTGAAAAAATTCGATACGGGGGGGTATACCCGAAAAATGAAAAAACCCAAACTTTGAACGTCGATATCTCGGCTTCTATGGGAGCTATCGGGAAAATTCCAACGGTATTGTCTTAGTTTCGTCATTTTGAATCCAACGAGACCATCCGCAAGGTCGTAGCTCTTACGATAGCCGAGATATGGCATTTTTGATGCCCATTTTTGGCCTCAAAAACGGACGTCGAAAACGACTTTTTCAGGATTTTCAAAGTGCTCTCATTCCCTTAGTTCTGCTCGGATCCTGTTATAACCCGGTGTTTTCGTAATCTGGGTGACCCAAATAAGACGATGGTATACTTAGTTTAATTTCGAAAAAAAATCAATTTTTGGTGAAAAAATTCGATACGGGGGGGTATACCCGAAAAATGAAAAAACCCAAACTTTGAACGTCGATATCTCGGCTTCTATGGGAGCTATCGGGAAAATTCCAACGGTTTTGTCTTAGTTTCGTCATTTTGAATCCAACGAGACCATCTGCAAGGTCGTAGCTCTTACGATAGCCGAGATATGGCATTTTTGATGCCCATTTTTGGCCTCAAAAACGGACGTCGAAAACGACTTTTTCAGGATTTTCAAAGTGCTCTCATTCCCTTAGTTCTGCTCGGATCCTGTTATAACCCGGTGTTTTCGTAATCTAGGCGTCCCAAATAAGACGCTGGTATACTCAGTTTGATTTCGAAAAAAATCAATTTTTGGTGAAAAAATTCGATACGGGGGGGTATACCCGAAAAATGAAGAAGCCTCAACTTTGAAGGTCGATATCTCGGCTTCTATCGGAGCTATCGGGAAAATTCCAACGGTATTGTCTTAGTTTCGTCATTTTGAATCCAACGAGACCATCCGCAAGGTCGTAGCTCTTACGATAGCCGAGATATGGCATTTTTGATGCCCATTTTTGGCCTCAAAAACGGACGTCGAAAACGACTTTTTCAGGATTTTCAAAGTGCTCTCATTCCCTTAGACTCTCACGAGATGTG
>NW_026088660.1:0-18309 GCF_022605725.1 Anthonomus grandis grandis | reverse complement strand
ATACACATCTCGTGAGAGTGAAGGTAGATTTATACGATCGCTTCATATTGTACCGCAGAAATGCTGAACGGGCGAGGTAAATGTACAATAAGCGCTTTTTAGAAAGATGACAACTAGTTTTAGTGACTTTTAGTAAATTGTAAGATAATTTGTGTGTGTTCATTTAACATGTGATAATGTTCATTTAGCAAGCCCAACAGAAACAAAAATAGCGACGTAAATTTAGTACTGCAAAGGATCCTGGAAAATCCGCCCACATCTCTTCGGAAAATCGAAGCTAATGTGGAAGTATCTAAAACTACTGCTCAACGAGTTCTCAAAATGTTTAAGTACCGTCCATAGCATGAGTACATTATTTAGAGTCTTCGAGAAGGAGACTTAGACAGACGATCAGTATTCTGCAACTGGTTCCTTAGAAAATGCCAGGAATCTCCTAGATTTCCTTTCAAAGTGTTGTGGTCGGACAAAAGCAAGTTTCCAAATTGTGGTGTCTTTAATAGATATAATAATATTTATTGGACCGATGAAAATCCATTTAACCGCAAAGTTCACCACCAAACAACATAAGGATTTAATGTTTGAATAGGTATTTTAAATGGACATGTTTTATTTAACTATTGAAAATCACGTAGATCCCAATTTAAAAGAGTTGCCTCTTCATGACATGTGGTTCCATCAAGATGGCGGCCCTGCACACAATTCTGCAATTATTTTTAATAACTTAGTATGGTAATAGTTGGAAAGGAAATCGAGGTCCTATTGAGTGGCCTGCCCGTTCACCTGATATGATGCCCATTGATTTCTTTATATAGGGATACTTAAAAGATAAAGTGTATTACACTAATCATACTACAGTGGACCAACTTGAAGTAGCCGTTCGACAACCAAATCAAGAAATGCCATTACAAATAATTGTCAAAAATGCTTGTTTGGCTATGATTGAGAGGTGTACGTTGTGTATTAACAAAAACGGAGGTCTTTTTGAACACTTTATTAACTAACTCATTTTATATTGGTTAATTGTTGATTGTTATTTGTTTAATTTCATTTATCCTCGTAAGTTAGAAATATTTGTTGCTTCAATTTTTTTTTAATTTAATTTTCATAATAATGTAATGACTTTCTTGTTTAAATTAAAAAAAAAACAAAATAATTGATAAGTAGCCTTTGTTTTCAAAGCCAACTAAGTGAAAAAATATTTTTTTTAATAAATTTATATTTTCCGCCATATTAAGATAGTGTTGTTAAATATGGTTTAAAAGGCCTATTTGATGACGACGATATTGCAGGTTTTCTTAAAATCAATTTTTTAGATTTCGCCTGATATTTTGAAAACCCCTGTAGATATCGTAGATCTTAATATCGCATCTGACTGGGCTTGGAACAGCACAACTTTTTTCCCATTTAGCCGACACTATATCTTTTATTGTTAACGAAATCCCCATGTAAATTATTTTATCTAGGATACTATGTATATAAAAGAAAGTTGTGTTAGTTACACTTAAGAACGGCTGAACCGACTTGACTGAAAATTGATGGAGAGGTGGCTAATAATCAGAAAACGGACAAAGGATACTTTTTACCCCGTTTGACTGCCATTCTGCACTATAAAACGCGGTAATAAAAGGTCATTCATCAGTCAGACATTCTCAATTTTTGTGTGTCAAACATTCTTTTTCTTTCATATTTTTAATGTCTTACCTCTTTTATTGTGCAATATTTATGTAGATGATTTTTGGTACATCAACTCCCTTTAATGAATCTTACGAGCAGCTCAACTTTGAAAACACCCTATATAAAGAACATTTGAAATTTAATTTTTATTTAGAAGGGTTTAACATTTGGTAAGAGGTAACAGTTTTTAGCTGTTTTTGGTTTAGTTTTTAAACGAAAGTTTTTGAATAGCTTTATAAGTTTAAAAAATATAAATATATTGATGGATGCCGAGGGTGCTTTTTATCTTCAAAGACTTTTTTTTACTTTTTAAAGTACTTTAAAACGCTATGAATAAAACGCTACTTTATAAATTAATTACAATCGTACTTATCGAACATAACATACCGAAAAAGAAGAAACCTTATAGATCGAATTTAATCTCAAAACGTAATAGCAAAAACTAACTTTTGCAACAGGAATTTTTAATCAAAAACTGAAACAATACTTAAAAAAAGCACAGCAAATCCTCTAATGATTTCTAACCTTAAAAAATTTCCAAATCTCTTCATTTTCCAAGTCCTATTTTTATTCCGTAATCACATATAAAAGAAAACAAAGTATAAAGGGGCACAACTGTATGCTCGTAAAAACAATATTAATTTTTTATTTATCCTTCATTCATAACGTGTACACACGCACACCCCTCGTATATAAATCACGACAAAAAGTTTTTGTCGAACTCGTACGTCTTTTATATTTATGAGATTATAACATATTTTAGGTAGTTTAATTTTTTTTATGAGTAGGGACGTAGGCTTGCTGTTTATATAATACCATAATGTTTCCTGTCATGTAATATCTCGCATCTGAAAGGAAAATAAAAACTGTTAATGTTGTTTTTATTAAAAAAAAACGGTTAAGTTCTTTTCAGTTGCTTAGAAATAGAAGTGTAGATAATATATTAAATGTTATTAATAAATAATTGTTTTACATATGACATCCCACTAAGTTTATTTAAAACATATTTTACATAAGAATTTCAATTCTAATATAAATACTATAAATAGACCCTCTTGAGTAGGCCTTAAAGGGATACTGCAATTTTGTTTATTTCTAGATAACCTGGGCTCACATAACACATGCTGGGGCAAATCCAGGGTAAAATTTTAGGTAGAGAGGGGCCCAAGAAATAAAATGCATTTATTGGTAATAATGTGTCATTGGAAAATAATGTTTTATTTTATGCATATTAACAGCAATATTATACATTAAAATTAAAACGATGTCTTCTTCTGAAGTTACATCAATATCATAAATGATATATAGAAGAGCCAATCCATTCAATCTTTTTTGCAGCATCGTAGTTCTGAGCCAGGTTTTGATCCTAGTACTTGGTTAGTTCTGATCCCTCCCGTGGATCCGCTTCTGAGCACATAAGCCCTTAACCACATTCAATACTGAAGAGAGTGCCCAAGAGTACCAATTAATAATTAAAATTAAATAATAAAACACTGACCTTTAGATAGAAAGTAATCATAAAAAGGTCTTAAATCACTATAGACATCTTTAGACATATTCTCAACGTAGGAATCCTTCATCAGACTAGTTGACCATTTTAAAAGTATTAATTTTATGCACGATATTTGTTTTAAATTTGGGTTTGCGAGAAGAAAAACTAACACAAAGATAACACAAGGTCTTATGTCCAATATCTCAAACTGCTTTATTATGGAATACATAGAAATCTTCTTCTCTAATTTGTGTAAAGCATTTGGTTATATTATTCAATAAATACTTTACTTTAATTATTACCTGAAAATTCACTCATTTTTCAATAAAAATATTTTTCTTTGATCTGAAAACTAAATCTCATGTCAGCAGAGTTCTTTAATGCTAATGCTATGTTCATAGAATTGGGGTCTAAATTTCTTCACACATTAATAATAATTATTTAACAAATATTAATAATTATCTTTTTAAATCACTAGATTGGAATTTCTTCTATTTGCAAAAGATAATACTTTTGCTGTAACTACAATAATACATTATACTCGTTTAGCACAAAAAGGGATACAGAAAAGCAGGTTTGTTACAGATTTACTAAATATACCAAAACAAATAAATTAGTCTTTTTACTTAAGTCTAGGACTAGGACTATGAGAAGAGTTAAAAGAACGTCGTCAAAAAGGTAGTATCGATAAGTTTGATTTAGGAAGTACCTGTAAGAGATAATTTTGTCCTATATGCTTTATTTTTTACCAGGATACGCGACAAAGTATATTTTACAGACGGCATACTTTTTCTTTATATTCTGTTATATGATGTAACAATGCTTCATGCAATTTTTTTGATACAGCAAACTAATATGAATATTTTAAGAAAGTTTTAACTATAGCAATCGATTTGGGGATCTACCAAAAGTTTCTTGGTTTTCCAAACAAAACGTCCACTGCACGATACTTTCTCGTGTACGAATTCTTATTACGCGCACTGCCTGGATCACTGTAACGACTGCCACCTGCTCCGCTACAGTTCCCTTCTGGTCCGTTATAGAATCAGATACCTCTAACTTCTCAGGTTGCTCACTCAATCTTTGGCTCTGATTCGTCTGCTTCTTTCACAATTTTATCAACAATTCGGTCGTAACAATTCGCCACTATAAGTTTTAATGCGCACAAACTATATCAGCGTATCTTGCCCGCTAGAAGTTCGATAATCCTCCCGACAAATTACTTTATTCTTTCTAAAAAACCAAGTCTACGTCTCGTCCTCGCATTGAGTACCGCTTTCCAATTAGATACCAACGTCATAAGTTCTCTTTGGAGCCCTTGCATGAAATTTAATGTAAGTAAGGATAGAGTGAGTTCTAGATGTATTATCCTGGCTATTATTTGGCTATGATTGAGAGGTGTACATTGTGTATTAACAAAAATGAAGATCTTTTTGAACACTTTATTTACTAATTTTATTGTGGTTAATTGTTGATTGTTATTTGCTTAATTTTATTTATCCTTGTAAGTTGAAAATAATTGTTGTATTTACACTGCGTAGATGAAAAAACACAATTAGTCCGCTTTTCAAAAATAACAGCCTAGCAAATTGACTTCAGTATTCTTGAATGGTATAGAGTCCCGTATTTTATCTGCTGGTAGAGGCGGTGAATCTACAGAATAGGGATAACTGATCTTAAAGCGCGTCGACCTCTTTACAACGAAAAATTTTCGTGTAATACACTTAACAGTCCCTGAACGCTAACGTGACAAAGTTTTCTATGCAAATCAGAGATCACAGTTTCAACGAATGAGTGCTTAATAGGTACGATTATGGAAAATTAGTAGTTGTCTTTATTCTTCCTGTATGAAACTTTAGAATTCAGCCTTATAATTGATTGTCATAGAGGGGACTTAAGCTTCTTAATCGCTCATCATTCAAATCTAGAGTAAAAATTTCGGCAAAATTTATTTCGCTGTGAGATCAATACTTTTTCACTCAACATTGATGCAGTTGTATATAAATTTAAATATCCATGTCATCATTCTTACAGTTTTTGTAAACTTACTGAAATATTTTAGGTGCCAATCTGCAGCACTATTTGTTAATGAATTCACTAGATTCTTCTTTTTTTCTTTAACTACCTCCTCTTAACAGATATATGCATTTTCGAAAGGTCAATCTTCTGAATTTTTGTAAAACCCTTCAGGTCCCTCCCACATTCTTGATTCGAGCATATGCTTTGGTTCATACTCACGGGACGGAAAGTCTGAATTGCAAGATCCTGAAAGGTAACGGCATTGTAAACACAAATGCGCCCCATTTTTTATTACGTTAAATCCATTGTATGGAAGGTAAATATTTATTCCTGAAAAAACCTATAAAGTAAATATCGAGCGAGGTTTTTTACAACTTTGATGTACTTGCTGCCTATTGTTGCAGCTACAGATTCTAAGCGTGGAATCGCTAACTAACCGAGGTGCAGCGCTGGACTTAGTAATCATCAGCATTAGGTGGGAAGTGAATTAAAAACAGAATTGCGATATTTTCGCATGGGGATCAAAGAATTTTAACTTATATTAATGAGTGATAACAGTAGAATATTCGCTTCATTTTTCTTCTTTAGAGCATCCAGGAAAACAAATGAAAGAGAGGAAAAGGAAACAGGGATCGCGAAGAGAAGCGAACAACTAATTTGTGTAATCAACTTTAGTACCTTTGGTTTTTTGCGGAAAAATAGAGCATAAAATGCAGCGACGGAATTCTGCTTTAAAACTAATAAACACCTTACTTTAGTTGCAATTTATCACATAGTTAAACGATACAGACATTGCTGCAAGAGATCTATGTTAAGCGTGTCCTTAATAAATTGCCATAAAAATTAGATCATCAGCAAATTTCAGACACTTGCTATTTTAGATGCAATGGACAATATCATTTATAAATATTGTAGCGTTTTTATTTTTTTTGGTTGCTTTTATATAAGGTAATAATTTATTATTGTATGAACATAGTACTGATGTGTAGAGTCAGTTAATGACCTTGTAAAAATAAGAACTCCTAGATAACGTTAGCTGCTCCTCGTGTTAAATTTTAAGCAATTTACTGGAATCAGGTTGTTTTTCTCTGTATCTCTGATTAAAGTGACTTTCCTATCTGTCTGTCCTTTGTCATTGGTCACGTACGCACGGATCAAGTTTTTACGTATTGGCCTTTTCGATACCGGGCAGTCATTGCCATTGTTTTTCCTGTAATCTGAATAATTTGCCTTTTAGGATTAGATTGGTTTCCGTACTCTTAATATGCCGCCATTTGTTGAAGTTTCACGTGTTAATCTTAAGAATCTTAAGGTCTCTTGCAAGATCTTATGCAGGATCTTAAGCTAGGTCTTAAGCCGAGTCTAAGACCATCCCGAGCCATCTCAGGTGCTGTTTCCATTTCCCATCATTAATTAGAGCTTTATCAGGATATCTGGCCTCTTTATAACGTTATTGAGTGGACCTTAGTCAGCTGCTGTCCTTATATCTGTGCAATGGGTTGTCAGATCAAAGAAGTGAAAAGAAATGTGTAAGCAATATTAGATTTCTGATTGGTTTTTGTTATTTGGTCAAATTGGTTAATTTATATTATTTAATGGCTCCTTAATTGATTATTTATTGTCCAGTGATTAAAGTTCTTTCTTGGCAATTTACAATGCAATGTAATTTTCCTATCTATTTAAATAATAATTTATTCAATATCTTTTATTAATTTCACTATCCTGATTTTTATATAGCATATATATTTATTTTTATTTGATTAAGTACATACATGTTGTGCAGTATACTATACGGTAGGTTGCTGACTTTAGCGAAAGGCTAGTTACATACTAGCGGGTTATTGATTTTTTTAAATATTCTATAACTTTGGTGCATAAAGTTTTTATTTCAGGGGTTGTACTTTTAATAAGAAACTGTCTTGTAATTTTTACGACATTGATTTATTCAAGTGAAAGTTTAAACAACGAACTGAGGCTTATATTGTGGTATATTTCTTTACACCCTTTTATTTATATGAAAACTAATTTGTCAGTCAAAAGTTCATTCAACTGCACTTTAAAAAAACACATCAAACTGGATGGCGCCCATAATTTAGAAAGTGAGCTTCTCTAGAATAATTCGTGTCAACCCACCACCAATTAATGTTTTTCAGACCTGCCGTTAACATAATTGCCACGCTATTAAAGACTTTCAACATCAGTCAATTTTTATTAAAAGCAAAAATCTAAATAAAAGTGGTTACAATATATCCCAAACTAAAGGTGAATAGCATTTTTCCTGAGAAAGACCTGAGGTGATACAAATGGTTTCGCAAAATTTGTCCAAGCTTGCATACTATACAACCCTGGTCAAGAAACTCTAAAACCCACTTACCAGCTGACGATAAAAGCCCATCCTTTAGAGTTTTTGCAAATAAATTCTGTGCTCTACGCGATGAAAGACCTTCGAAAAGGGTCTACACTGTAGACCTAGTCCGTGATCAAATAATCAAACGGTCGATGTTTTGTCATAACCAGTTTAACTTTTTACTAATCAACGAACCCAACAGGTTTAGGAATTGTGGCCTGAATACAGACACCACGATAATTCTTTTCATTTTCTTTATTCCTAGTTTAAACAATTGGAACAACATACCTCATCTTTTATATCTCAGGAAACGCTGAAGTTTTTAATGATGTCTTAGAAACAAATAGAATTGAGAAAAAAATATAAAGAGGCAAAGCAATAGTAAAGATACACCTTTTCAAAAAAAAAGGGTTTCACTATCTTATTATCTTTATACCAATATATTCTTTTGGTAATCATTTATTAGAGACGGGTCCAGTCATGACTATCAATAAAAATACTTCGAAAATATTCTTCAATCTAACAGGCAATATGCTGACCATTAAAGGCAGAATTGTTGTTATAACATTTAAAATAGAGATGGCGCAGCATTTCTGTGACGGAATATAATTTTTTTTCTGAACTTACAATTATTAAAATTAAGCAGTAAATTTCGAATAAATAAAACTAATCAAGATCCAATTGCATTGTCATCGGAATGCCTGTTGTCTATAAATAAGGGAAAAACGCATTTCAATAGCAATTTTGTGCATTTATATAAAACACGTGCTCCATGTTACATAATAATGATTTTATTAAAATGTTGCTTTCATTCAAATATAGAAAAAAAATAAAATAGTTATTGTTCAAATAATGCAATAAAAAAAATATATTAAGTGAAAATATACCGGTTTGCCATATATTAACATACAACTTACTTTTTTTATTCCTGACTTAACGAAGGTTAAGCAGTAGGCCTCCACTGGGAATAACTAGCTACAATAATAGAAGTTAGACACTGCGTGTCCAAATAACTTTCTCTGATTGACGCAACCAACAAGGGTTTGTTAACCGTAAGCCGCCAGGGACCAAAAGGGCACAAATATGTTCACTTATAATTACTACGAGCGCAGGGTAACGTGTCATAAATTGGTCTGGGAAACTGGGAATTTAAGTTTTCTCGTAATTGTTTAGTTTATGGGGCATTTTGGGAAGATGAAGCTTAAAGTTTCATTTTAGTTTAATATGCTGGATAAATATAATATTATGTGTATAAAGAACATGACAAAATTTACAATGTATTGCTGGAAAATTATTTTGTTTGAAAAAATCTCTAGTTAAAAGGTTCTTTTATAAATACTAAAGCCTTAATATTAATGATATATTAATAAGAAAGGTAACTGCGATGATAGCAATATTTTTTTAGTCAGGTTATTCAACCAGAAAAATAATTTAAATATCAAAAGATTTTTGTCTTGAGAGCATTTTGTCTTGTGGTCCATAGTCAATTATTGTAGTCACTAAGTCTATTTTGTTGTTACATAGTTTTCATGTTTATAAGGAAACCTCATTTTAAAAAATACATAAAACAATTATTTATGAATTTGGAGGTATTTTAAGACGATCCTAGTTTATTATCGGCTCAGTTAAGCATTAAGCTTAAATTTCGGCAACAGTTGGGAATTTGTCATTGTTAATTGAAGAATGATGCAAATGCTCAGAATATTTTTTTTTAATAAACTTGTTGCTTGCAAATAAATTTTGAATGACCATATAAGTCTTGTTTGCGCAGATTAATATATTTATTTACAAAACTGTTATTATTGTAGAATCATAGTGTAATTTTTTTGTAGAGTCAATAGTTCTCTTGATTCTGATTACATTGAATGGTGACCAATATTAACGACGTTAAAACGACAGACACTACTCTGTGTTGAAGTGACCCATTTTGAACTCTGTAGTATAATGTAGAGCCATTTTTTACGCATAAGACGATTATATTTTATGGTTTGATATCCCAAACTTGGCGGCACAATGGCGAGTACATCGATCATGCATAAGAATATATACTTCTCGTAGAACTCAAAAACGTGATCAAATGTTCGTAGACCAAAACTAAATCTTAAGCAGCTGTTCTACAGTAAATGAAGAAAAGTCTGTTGTAATAAAAGAGCAGACCAACAGACCACATTACAAAAAGATAAAAATGATAAAATGTGGAACTTTATCGAAACAAGCATTTAAATTCTTAAAAGTACCCAAACCATTAATTCTGGAAGTAATAATAATGAGGTTAAGGGAATTTCATAGGTGAGAATCTTCCAAATACAAAAAAAATTATGTTTTATTAAACTGTCAAGCAATGTGATAACTACATCCCATATGTATCACTTTAAAATTATCATTGATACGTGATTCAGCTATGTGGTAATTTTGATCGTCAAAGCAGTAATAAAGCTGGAGATTATCAACTTATTAATTTAAGATGACTGGAAAAATCTGAGGTATAAATAGAAAACAAAAGAGGGGCCAAGAATACTTTCCTGTGGTATGCTCTGCTTAACTATTATAGCGGTTGATGAAATGTCATTAAGATACACTTTCTGTTGTCTAACGGATGAATAAGTCTTAAGTAAGCTTAAAGCACTCGCTCCAAAACTAATATTTAAGTTTTAAGCATTAAAGCTCATGACTTATGGCATCAAACGCTTTACTGTGATCAAAAAGCAGCAAACACGTCTGTTTATTTTGATCAAGAGATTGTAGTGATATAAGTTACTTTAACAAAGGCCGTACTAGTACTATACAGAGGTCTAAAGCCTGGTAGAATGGCTGGTAATATAACATGGTTAATATATTACCTGCTCACAAATAATCTTTTCCAACAACTTATAGATCTAAAATCAGAAAATTTCATAGAATTATTTATTTTTGCAATGGGCACAATGTTCGCAATTTTCCACTGTTTTGAATATTTATGAATGGAAGACATTTATTAATGATAAAAGTTATTTAACGTAACAAAAATGTGATAAAACCAGATCTATATATCTACGACTAAATCCATCAAAACCAACAGCATTAAACTTATTTAAATCTGTTGAATTTTTTATTGCTAACAACTAAGAACTCAAAATTTCGATCCACATTTTTTTTTGAACTGTGTGTGTATAAGAGCACTTTGCAGCAATCGCATATCCATCACTTATTATATTAGTTTTCTAATTCTATTTTTAAAATTATATAAAACTTATGTATTAACAAATTATGACTTATACACCTAAATCGTTTATTTTAAACCTGAAATGCATTTTCATGACCTGTCCAAGATATATCAAAGTTTTGACTCAAAAATAGTGAAATTTTTTTATAAAATAGATTTCGGTTGTAGATGCGTCTAATATCTGTAGGAAGAATATTGTAAAAATTAGAACCATAATAATATGTTACAAATCTTTGATTTCTCGTTTTAGTCAGAAAAGGGATTTTTACAGACTCCGCAGACGTGCTTCTTATATGATAATTTTGTCTTAAGCCAGGATGTTTGTACACTAATAAAAAATTTACTTAACATATAATCGTTGTACCGTCATAACTTAAGCTTCCTGGAACAAGAGTTTAGTTGAGTATCTAGCATTTTTTTTTAATATAATTTTTAACAGATATCTTTGGTTAACAATGAGAATATTTAAAGTTGTTGAATAAGTTTCGCCCCATACTGACAAACCGTATTTATTTATTGATTCCACCAACGCAAAGTATAGCAATTTCAAAATTTTAATTAGTATAAAATTTCTAATTTTCTAAAATTTATAAATTAATTTTCGTAGTTTGGTTTTTGTGATTTCTATGTGTTTATCCTTTTTCATATTTTGATCCAGTATAAATCCTAAATATATTTCATATTTTCAGTTTTTTTCAAAGATTGGGTGTATTGTTATGGAGATTCGTTTAACAAACAAGGTAGATAGTGTGTATTTTAATTTTATTGGCTTCATATTAATGATTGTCAAAAATACTAAAACTTATAAAATTTGTTTAATCCATTTTTATTGTTAATTCATTCTTTTTCAACCATTGATGTACTTTTGCGAATTCACGTATAATATACTCGACTGTGTGGCTCCATTCATTGCCTTGTACAAGAAGAACAGTATCATCTGCACACGAGATTAGTCTACTTGTTGTTAAATATAAGAGATCGTTAATATATAAAGAAAATATTAGCGGTCCGAGAACAGTTATTTGCGGTACACCATATTGCACTATTTTATAAGTACTTTGCTCATTTCCAGTTCTTATACACTGCCGTCGATCTTTAAGGTAATTTCTTATTAAATTTTTGCCACATCCCTCATATCATAAGCTTCGAGCTTATCTAGAAAAATATTATGACTAACACTATCAAATGCATTTGCCAAATCTAAAAATATTGCTATCGGTTTCTTATTTTCATGTATTGACCTGTAAATAAATTTAGTTACCTCATAAAGTGCGTCTTCCGTTGATATCCCTTGCCGAAACCAAAACTGATTCGGCGAAAGAATCTTATGTTTTTCTATGTATTTTGTAATTCTATTTCATTATACATACCCCTAGTAGTTTTGTTATACTGTTTATTATATTGATTGTTCAGTAGTTGCCTGGTAGGTCAGATTCTTTCCCTTTAGATAGGTATAACAACGGATTTTTTAAGGCCAGGTGGGATTTTACCGGTCAAGATAGAAATGTTAAAAACATGAGTTAATGGTTCAACAATTTGTATCTGTATTTCTTTTAGCACCTTACTGGTAATTCCATTTAATCCAAGTGAAGAGTTATTTTTTAGACCATTCATATTTTTTAGTACTTCCTGCTCAGTTATTGACATTAACAATAAACCGGGATAATAATTATTGTGTTTGGTAAATTTTCTTTTAAATTTTAATTTTTCTGCCATTGTTTTGTCTACACTTGATGAAATATTCATTAAATATCTTTGCAATTGTTTTTTTATCGTCATTTAGGATGTTATTGGTCTCTTATTGAGAAAATAATAATAATCTTTATTTAACAAAAGCTACCTAGATAAAATAGTTAAAAAAATTAATATATTATATGATATTTGTTAATCGTGCTTCCATTGCATTTCCAAAGAACAAAAATCGGTAGTATTAACTGTGTTTCATAACAAGGTCGGCTCGTGTTGGTGGTTCAAGCAAGTTGCGACACATGTTTCTAGGTCGGGTTTTTCTGATGACTCGAACAAACAGGGCATCTCGGTTACTTTTCCTGGAAGACAGGCACTGTCTTGGTAGTTCCAATGAATAATCACCACCTCCTGATAGTCCAGAAATACTCCACTAAGAAGTGAACCCACGACCTAACTATGGAAGCAAGTCGAATAACTGAATAAATTACAAAATTTACAAAAAAAAGAATTTTTATAAAATACAATAAAGAAAAAAGAAAAAAAGAAAAACAATAAATTAACAATAGGCTCTAAAAATTACTTAATACATGCGCTCTCAATAGCTTCTTAAACTCGGTTACACTTTAGGATCGCTCACATAGCCCTATTTTGAATTTTCTCGAGTTGATGTATTTTATACTGTGATAAGTTATATAGTAGTATCGAATAAAACTGTATATGAGGAAGCGCAAGGGCATTGCATAGTGGAAGCTTGGTATGCATTGATAGATTTTGAAATTTGAGATTTTGAAAAGTTTATTACTACAGAGCCAGCAAAATAAACCATTAAGTACACTATTGATATCTGATATTATTTGACCTAGATCTTTGCCAATAATGTATAACATTGTGTCATCAGCAAATAATACAATATTAGATTTTTTTCCTTAGCATAACCATATCATTAACGTATAACAAAAATAACAATGGACCGAGTACAGTTCCTTGAGGCACACCATATTTAACATTTGCAGTTTTAGATAAAGAATTTTTATATTTAACCCTTTGACAATTATGAAATAAATCAATAATTTAAGACATTATGTTTAATTCTCATATATTCTAATTTTCTTAATTTCTATCTATAGTCTCAAAGGCTCTTTTAAAATCCAAAAATACCGCAAGTACAAAATTACCAGAATCTATAGCTTCAAGGAAATATTACAGATATGTATAATAACAGAATCATAATAGTATAACTACTTTCTTTAGCATCTTTTTTTATTTATAGTTATTTTCTTAGTTATTTATAATTTTCGAAAACGTTACAATTGTTTCTTTAAAAATATCTTTATAACCGTTTATTACTTATTTTTCGTTTTTCTTTAATTATTAATTATTTTCCTTTTTACTTGTTTATAATACTTTAATAATATTAGCTTGTAAACTTCATTATGAACTGATTACATTACTTGGCCTCATTTTTTTTTAATAATATTCTTGAACTATAAACTATAATTTTAAAAATTAAAAAATAAGTATCACAAAGAAAAAAATATTATAATAATTATTATTTTTATCAAAGCGACTAAATCAAACAAACTAATTTATTATAAAATAACTTGTACTAATATTTAAACCAGTACTTTTTAATAGTTCCTATATAATTTTGTATAGTAAGTATTAAAATTACAAATAAAGGTACTTAGAAAAAATATATAACTTTGTTTTTAAAATACCTGCTGAGGCATCTGGTTACCGGTTAAACCCTAACGTTTACGCATAACCGAATTCTTATACCCCTAGGAAAAAAAATTGGACATTCCACATGAAGTAACTTATTCATGATTTTTTCCGTTAAATTTACTGGAATTAAATTTAAGCTACTGTGTGAATGATTTCGAAATATAAAAAAAAATTTCTTACATTTATATGTAAAAATTAAGTACTTATTTTGACAGGGGAAACAATACTATTCCAATATAATAAAATATAAGCAATTTTTTTTCATAAATATAATAACATACTCTATAAAGAAGTCAACATTCAAAGTTAAATGAATGTAGATCACGTATATTAGAGAAAAAGGCTAAAACATCACAACGCCGCTCGTTCGCATTGTTGATTCTACCGACACAAGTAATCTTTACCAGTGACGTCGCCAAAAAATATTTACATGATAAATATTTATTATTATTAGATTATGCTTTAAATTATAAACAACATTGCCATTTTAAAAATTCATTATGCATTTTTTAACGTACTTCATTAGAGTAAAGGTAGGGTATGGTGGGGCTAGTTGAGCCGGATTTGAAAAAATGAAGGTTCATGTTGTTATTATTTAATATAAATAATTAAACAAATATTGTTCTATTTAAGTAAAAATGACTGCAATATGGCTTACCCCACATATGGGGCAACTTGAACCGACACATGGGGCCGGTTGAACCACACAAACTAAACTAGCATGGTTAAGTCAGTTTTCTGATGAAAAATAAAAATCTAATTTTAGAAATACTCAAAAAATTTATTACCAAAACTAAATTAAACATTTTGGAAATTAAAAACTAATCGCTGTCGCAGCTTATACACATATAATATATACTAGTACCCGGATTGCACCTTAAATGAGCCCATTTTTTGCAATTGGAATACTGTATCCATTCTTTACCCGGAACACTATCTGTAAATGCTGCTAGGCACATCAGACATAAGCATCCATCATCTTCAGACTCAGATAATGGCAATGGGGAAAAAGATTTCTTATTTATTTTATGCTGTTTTATGTTCTTGGAAAACTTCTTTTCTTTTTCTCGAGGAACGGCTCCTAAAGTCTTTCCATCATCTGAATATAATGTAAAGAAGTAATATTGGACCGTCGTTCTTTACTTTTTAATAGTGTATTACCTGAGTAGGACACATCTGTTAAAATAGCTTTTTTAGCAGCTTCTTTCTTCTTTTTGTCTACTTTACCAGAAGTTTTCATTTTCCTTTTGCTTTGTTCTTCAGCAAGTGCTTCTTTTTCTGGCGTGTCTGTCAAAATCGCGCAAACTCTCTTCTTTCTCTGGTTTTATGTTTTTCTTGGTCCTGCCTATGGCAAAGGCCGCAAGCTTTTAGGTGAAAAAGCTCCAGTAGATGTAGATGGTATGGCGTTGTCATCAGGTGTTTCTGGAGCTATGGTTTGGGAAGTGCTGGCAGAAATACTGTTATTTTCTGTCGACGGCGGCTGAAATATAGATTCGGGAACTGGACGATCAGTCACATATGAATGGTGCGAAATTTGTATCAGAAAATATATCACGATTATAAGGATATATCCCCTTTTTTGAAAATCCATTTACTATATTGGAACTTGTAGCTCCTAATGGCAAAGCTGTGGCAACAATTTTTGGTATTTCGTATATGCTAATTGTCTATCCGGGGTTGTTACGAAGCCATGCATCTTGGGCAGAAGCCAAATACTTTTTAAAAGGCCCGAAGACTGACACGTCTAGTGGCTGAAGTTTGTGGGTGCAGTGTGGAATAAAAGCATTACCACTTCGTTGTTCTTTGCATATTCTACGCTCTCAATTGATAAATGTGATGAATGATTGTCCAGTAAAAGTAAAACAGGAAACTGTTCAGTAGGGCTTGTATGTTTAACGAAATGCTTCATAAAATCATAAAATTCTAAATCAGTCACCCAACCACTTGCATTTCCTGCACCGATGCATCCTGGAGGTATTATATTCCCTATTGCTGATACGACGGTAATTAGGGTTACATTAGTTCCACGCTCTCCTGAAGTAACAGCACCTATGTTTCTTTTTCCCTTCGCTGCTACTATTTTTGAAGGTTTTGTTACTGTAGACACGCTCGTTTCATCTGTGTTCCAAATTCTTGATGGCGAAAATTTTAAATTGGTCCATAACATTCGTAAGTTTTTCGAAAAACATATTAACATTATATTTATTGAACGAGGTTGCACTACCTAAGCTTGTCGGTTCTGGTTTTCTTATTGAGAGCTGAGGGTTTCTCTTTAAATAAGCCGTCAACCAGTCCTTTCCTGTTATTTTATTTATCTTCCAAGGTTCAGGAACGTTTAAGTTATATTTTGTTGCACATTCAAAGGCTAGACGTCTAACATCAATTGGATCAAAAATGGATGCCAATTTGAGCAAGTAATCTTTAAGAATTTCTTCTTGCTCTAAAGAAAAAACTTGACGAGATGCAGCATATCCCATTGTTACTTTGTCTGGTCCATCTCCACTCTTTAATATTTTTATATATCGGCCCAGTGTCGTTCGATCAATTCCAAATTCAGTTGCTGTGGTTCTAATACTTTTTCCCTCATTTTCAACTGCTTTTGCTGCATTAAATAGCTGCTCTTTTGTCGCCTCTCCACGTGCGGTCGTCCTCTTGTAAGTACGCATCTGAAAATAAAACAGGAATATAGCAAAAATATTATTTTATACATAAAATAAAACAAATATATGAAAGGGAGTTAGTTGAACCATGTCTCAACTTGCCCCGTTAATTTTGGCTCAACTAACATCACACACGTTTTTGGAACAATTCAACACATTATAAAAAATTTATTTAGAAGTATTATTTTTTAACTAAATATTATTAAAATAATACGGTTATGAACAAATATTGTACTTACTTTGAAGTCCATAACTTTAAAATAACGAAGTAGGACCAAAAACACATTCAATATCGATTTTTGTCATATGGTACGTGGATCAACTGGCCCCGTGGCTTAACTAAAATCCAATAAAAGCATTTTTATGAAAATTAAATATTTTATAATTATTATAGATTTTTTAATAAGTTTTTATTGTTCTACGTCTATGACGACGGTTGTTCCTTAATATGATGTTATAACAATATCGGTATTTACTTGTGAAAAGATCGGCTTAAGTCGTATTTTTCTCATAGTGCGACACAAACGGCACAAGTGTTTCATCAAAAGCAGTTTACAAAAACTCTGAAACTGATTTCCATTTTCAACCAAAAACTAAAAAAAAAAACACAGAATTTCACACATGCCATATGCCAATGTAAATACAAAGCCTTTTGTCAAGATGACATTTCGTAAGATGACATCAGCTTTTGTCTGTGATGTTGGGATTTCAAATTTTTTAGAAGCGGTTTTAGGAATAAGAATGTTAATTTTTTTTTTTGCTTTGAAGATGTTATTCATGCATTAAGATAACATATATCAATTTTTACTTTTTATTTTTAATCCAAAATCTAACATCGATCAGTTAAATTAACATTCTTATATGTGTTGATATACAGTGTGTCCAAGATAAGGATGTCTATCATGGAGATCTCGGCAGCTATAAGAGATATGAGGTTGAATAAATTAGAGAAAAGTTGCGCATTTTAGAGCCTAACAATACGCCGTTTAGAAAGTTTTAAAATGTTGAGCAGTTCCAGAGATATTCGAGAAAAACCGAAATTTGCCGATTTCGTTTTTATTTTTTTCTGGCGTTATTTAATGAGATATGAAAAAACAAAAGACACTTTCTTATGGCCACTTTTTAAGGTCTAAAAAATAACATTGCGTGATTTTTCGTACTACGTTTCGTTTCGAAGAAACCAACATCAACTGAATTTTTTTATATGGCGCGTAAAAAAAGTACATCCTGCATAAAATAGCATATTTTATTACGATTACAACGATGTATGACACAATATGTTTCTACAATATTTAACTTGTAAAAAATGATTTTTTATTATCGATAAATATTTTTGTAAGCAAAACACCTCTGTACACATGTTAAAATCAAACAAAGTTGTTGTTTACTAGTTCTAATAGCCTTTTAATGTTCCAAGATTATAATGTGCCTTTATCAAATTAAAAAATTATTATTTTTATTTATAATTTTATTTTAGTAAGCTAAGGTATCTTCTTGTCCG